>NC_142810.1:25181257-25247217 GCF_049724085.1 Artemia sp. Qi Xiang Cuo | reverse complement strand
TTTCGTTGAGATGCAAGAGTTGGAATATTTCAGTAGTGTTTGGTTGTGGTTTACCATGTCACAGTTACATTTTCTTGATTTTTCAAAGTTCATTTTGAATTTCTTTCGTTGAAATGCAAGATTTGGAATGTTTCAGTAGTGTTTGGTTATGGTTTACCTTGTCACTGGTACATTTTCTTGGTTTTTAAAAGTTCAGTTTTTATTTATTTCACTGAAATGCAAGAGTTGGAATATTTCAGTAGTGTTTGGTTTTGTTTTTTCTTGTCACAGTTTCAGTTTCTTCATTTTTCAAATTTCGCCTATAATTTCTTTCGTTGAAATGTAAGAGTTGGAATATTTCAGCTGTGTATGGTTATGGTTTACCTTGTCACAGTTACATTTTCATGAATTTTCAAAGTTCATTTAGAATTTCTTCTGTTGAAATTCAAGAGTTGGAATATTTCAGTTGTGTTTGGTTCTGGTTTACGTTGTCAAAGTTAAATTTTCTTGATTGTTCAAAGTTCATTTTGAATTTATTTCCTTGAAATGCAAGAGTTGGAATATTTCAGTAGTGGTTGGTTATGGTTTACCTTGTCACAGTTACATTTTTTTAATTTTTCAAAGTTCATTTTGAATTTAATTCGTTGAAATGACGGACTTGGAAAATTTCAGTAGTGCTTGGTTGTGTTTTACCTTGTCACAGTTAGAATTTATGGATTTTTCAAAGTTAATTTTGAATTTCTTTCCTTGAAATGCAAGAGTTGGAATATTTCAGTAGTGTTTGGTTTTGGTTTACCTTGTCACAGTTACATTTTCTTGATTTTTCAACGTTCATTTTGATTTTCTTTCATTGAAATGCAAGAGTTGGACTATTTCAGTAGCGTTTGGTTGTGGTTTCCCTTGTCACAGTTACATTTTTCTTTATTTTTCAAAGTTCATTTGAATTTCTTTCTTTGAAATGCAAGAGTTGGAATATTTCAGTAGTGTTTGGTTATGGTTTACCTTGTCATAGTTACATTTTCTTGATTTTTAAAAGTTCATTTTGAATTTCATTAGTTGAAATGCAAGAGTTGGAATATTTCTGTAGTGTTAGGTTGCGGTTTTACTTGTCAAAGTTATATTTTCTTGATTTTTCAAAGTTCTTTTTGAATTTCTTTCTTTGAAATGCAAGAGTTGGAATATTTCAGTAGTGTTTGGCTTTGGTTTACCTTGTCACAGTTACATTTTCTTGATTTTTTCAAAGTTCATTTTGAATTTCTTTCGTTGAAATGCAAGAGTTGGAATATTTCAGTAGTGTTTGGTTGTGGTTTACCTTGTCACATTTACATTTTCTTGATTTTTAAAATTTTATTTTGAATTTCTTTCGTTGAAATGCAAGAGTTGGAATATTTCAGTAGTGTTTGGTTATGGTTTACCTTGTCACTGTTAATTTTTCTTTATTGTTCAAAGTTCATGTTGAGTTTCTTTCCTTGATATGCAAAAGTTGGAATATTTCAGTACGGATTGGGTGTGGTTTACCTTGTCAGAGTTACATATTCTTGATTTACAATAGTTAATTTTGAATTTCTATAATTGAAATGCAGTAGTTGGAAAATTTCAGTAGTGTTTTGTTGTGGTTTACCTTGTCACAGTTACATTTTCTTGATTTTTCAAAGTTCATTTTGAATTTCTTTCGTTGAAATGCAAGAGTTGGAATATTTCAGTAGTGTTTGGTTGTGGTTTACCTTGTCACAGCTACATTTTCTTGATTTTTCAACATTCATTTTGAATTTCTTTCGTTGAAATGCAAGAGTTGGAATATTTCAGTAGTGTTTGGTTGTGGTTTACCTTGTCACAGTTACATTTTTCTTGATTTTTCAATGTTAATTTGAATTTCTTTCTTTGAAATGCAAGAGTTGGAATATTTCAGTAATTTCTTTCGTTGAGATGCAAGAGTTGGAATATTTCAGTAGTGTTTGGTTTTGGTTTACCATGTCACAGTTACATTCTCATGATTTTTAAAAGTTAAATTTTTATTTATTTAATTTAAATGCAAGATTTGGAATTTTTCAGTAGTGTTTGGTTATGGTTTACCTTGTCACAGGTACATTTTCTTGGTTTTTCAAAGTTCATTTTGAATTTCTTTCGCTGAAATGCAAGAGTTGCAATATTTCAGTAGTGTTTGGTTGTGGTTTATCTTGTCACATTTTCAATTTTTTGATTTTTCATAGTTATCCTTGTTTTTATTTAGTTTAAATGCTAGAGTTGGAATATTTCAGTAGTGTTTGGTTATGGTTTACCTTGTCACAGTTACATTTTCTTGATTGTTCAAAGTTCATTTTGAATTTCTTTCCTTGAACTGCAGGAGTTAGAAAATTTCAGTAGTGTTTGGTTGTGGTTTACCTTGTCACAGTTACATTTTCTTGATTTTTCAAAGTTCATTTTGAATTTCTTTCGTTGAAATGCAAGAATTGGAATATTTCAGTAGTGTTTGGTTGTGGTTTACCTTGTCACAGTTACATTTTCTTGATTTTTCAAAGTTCATTTTGAATTTCTTTCATTGAAATGCAAGTGTTGGAATATTTCTGTGGTGTTAGGTTGTGGTTTACCTTGTTAAATTTATATTTTCTTGATTTTTCAATGTTATTTTTTAAGTTCCTTCGTTGAAAATAAAGATTTTGAATATGTATGTAGTGTTTGGCTGTGGTTTACCTTGTGAAAGTTACATTTTCTTGATTTTTCAAAGTTCATTTTGAATTTCTTTCGTTGAAATGCAAGAGTTGGAATATTTCAGTAGTGTTTGGTTGTGGTTTACCTTGTCACAGTTACATTTTCTTGATTTTTCAAAGTTCATTTTGAATTTCTTTCGTTGAAATGCAAGAGTTGGAATATTTCAGTAGTGTTTGGTTGTGGTTTACCTTGTCACAGTTACATTTTCTTGATTTGTAAAATTTCATTTTTAATTTCTTTCGTTGAAATGCAAGAGTTGGTATATTTCAGAAGTGTTTTGGTTGTGGTTTACATTGTCACAGTTACATTTTCTTGATTTTTCAAAGTTCATTTTGAATTTCTTTCGTTGAAATGCAAGAGGTGGAATATTTCAGTAGTGTTTGGTTGTGGTTTAACTTGACACAGTTACATTTTCTTGATTTTTCAAAGTTCAGTTTGAATTTCCTTCATTGAAATAGGTTTTGGTCGTGCTTTACCTTGACACAGTTAAATTTCTTGATTTTTGTTAAGTTAGGTTAGGTTAGATGAAGTTAGATTAGGTTAAGTTAGGTTAGGTTATGTTAGCCTACGTACGCGCGCGTACGTAGGCTAACTTAACCTAACCTAACTTAACCTAATCTAACTTGATCTAGCCTAACCTAACCTAACCTAACAAAAATTAAGAAATTTAACTGTGTCAAGGTAAAGCACGACCATAACCTATTTCAATGAAGGAAATTCAAAATGAACTTTGAAAAATCAAGAAAATGTAACTGTTTCAAGTTAAACCACGATCAAACACTACTGAAATATTCCACCTCTTGCATTTCAACGAAAGAAATTCAAAATGAACTTTGAAAAATCAAGAAAATGTAACTGTGACAATGTAAACCACAACTAAAACACTTGTGAAATATTCCAACTCTTGCATTTCAACGAAAGAAATTCAAAATGAACTTTGAAAAATCAAGAAAATGTAACTGTGACAAGGTAAACCACAACCAACTGAAATATTCCAACTCTTGCAATTCAACGAAAGAAATTAAAAATGATCTTTGAAAAATAAAGAAAATTTAACTGTTACAAGTTAAACCACAACCAAACACTACTGAAATATTCAACATCTTTCATTTCAGATAGCAAAATTATAAAATAAATTTGAAAAATCAATAACATAAAACTGTTACAAGGTAAACCACAACCTAACACTACAGAAATATTCCAACTCTTGCATTTCAACGAAAGAAATTCAAAATGAACTTTGAAAAATCAAGAAAATGTAACTGTGACAAGGTAAACCACAACCAAACACTACTGAAATATTCCAACTCTTGCATTGCAAAGAAAGAAATTCAAATGAAATTTTGAAAATCAAGAAAAATGTAACTGTGACAAGGTAAACCAAAACCAAACACTGCTGAAATATTCCAACTCTTGCATTTCAACGAAAGAAATTCAAATGAACATTTGAAAATACAGAAAATGTAACTGTTACAAGGTAAACCACAACCAAACACAACTGAAATATTCCAACTCTTTCATTTCAACGAAAGAAATTCAAAATTAAATTTGAAAAATCAATAAAATGTAACTGTGACAAGGTAAACCACAACCAAACACTACTGAAATTTTCCAACTCCTGCATTTCAACGAAAGAAATTCAAAATGAACTTTGAAAAATCAAGAAAATGTAACTGTGATAAGGTAAACCACAACCAAACACTTCTGAAATATTCCAACTCTTGCATTTCAAGGAAAGAAAATCAAAATGAAATTTGAACAATCAAGAAAATGTAACTGTGACAAGGTAAACCATAACCAACACTACTGAAAAATTCCAACTCTTGCATTTCAACGAAATAAATTCAAAATGAAAATTGAAAAATCATGAACATGTAACTGTGACAAGGTAAACCATAAATAAACACTAATGAAATATCACAACTCTTGCATTTCAACGAAAGAAATTCAAAATGAAATTTGAAAAAATAAATAAAATGTAACTTTGACACGTTAAACAAAGTCAAAAAAATAATGAATAATAACAACTCTTGCATTTCAAATAATGAAAATAAAATTTAAATTTTAAATATCATTAAAATTTAACTGTGACAAGGTAAACCATAACCAAACACTACTGAAACATTCCAAATCTTGCATTGCAACGAAAGAAATTCAAAATGAACTTTGAAAACTCAAGAAAATGTAACTGTGACATGGTAAACCACAACCAAACACTACTGAAATATTCCAACTCTTGCATCTCAACGAAAGAAATTACTGAAATATTCCAACTCTTGCATTTCAAAGAAAGAAATTCAAATGAACTTTGAAAAATCAAGAAAAATGTAACTGTGACAAGGTAAACCACAACCAAACACTACTGAAATATTCCAACTCTTGCATTTCAACGAAAGAAATTCAAAATGAACGTTGAAAAATCAAGAAAATGTACCTGTGACAAGGTAAACCACAACCAAACACTACTGAAATATTCCAACTCTTGCATTTCAACGAAAGAAATTCAAAATGAACTTTGAAAAATCAAGAAAATGTAACTGTGACAAGATAAACCACGACAAAACACTACTGAAATTTTCCAACTCCTGCATTTCAACGAAAGGAATTCAAAATGAACTTTTAAAAATCAATAAAATGTAACTGTGACAAGGTAAACCACAACCAAACACTACTGAAATATTCCAACTCTTGCATTTCAAGGAAAGAAATTCAAAATGAACTTTGAAAAATCAAGAAAATGTAACTGTGACAAGGTAAACCATAAGCAAACATTAGTGAATTATTCCAGATCTTACACCTCAACGAAAGAAATTCAAAATGAACTTTGAAAAATAAAGAAAATGTAACTGTGACTAGTTAAAACATAACCAAACACAAATGAAAAATACAAAATCTAGCAATTCAACTAAAGAAATTCTAAATTAACTTTGAAAAAATCAAGAAAATGAAACTTTTACAAGGTAAAAAAAAACAAAAAACTACTGAAATATTACAATTCTTGAATTTAACGAAAGAAATAAAAAATTAACTTTTAAAAAATCAAGAAAATGTAACAGTGACATGGTAAACCATAACCAAAAACTACTGAAACATTCCAACTCTTGCATTTCAACGAAAGAAATTCAAAATGAACTTGGAAAAATAAAGAAAATGTAACTTTGACAAGCTAAACCACAACAAAAAACTAATGAAATATTACAACTCTTGAATTTCAACAAAAGAAATTCAAAATGAAATTTGAAAAATCAAGAAAATGTAACTGTGACAAGGTAAACCACAACCAAACACTACTGAAATATTCCAACTCTTGCATTTCAACGAAACAAATTCAAAATGAAATTTTAAAAATCAAGAAAATGTAACTGTGTCAAGGTAAACCACAAACAAACACTACTGAAATATTCCAACTCTTTCATTTCAACGAAAGAAATTCAAAATGAATTTTTAAAAATAAATAAAATGTAACTGTTAAAAGGTAAACCAAAAACATACACTAATTAAATATTCAAACTCTTTCATTAAAACGAAATAAATACAAAATCAACATAGAAAAATCAAGAAAATTTAGCTGTGACACGGTAAACCATAACCATACTCTACTGAAATATTCCAACTCTTGCATTCCAACGAAACAACTTCAAAATGAACTTTGAAAAATCAAGAAAATGTAACTGTGACAAAGTAAACCACAACCAAACACTACTGAAATATTCCAACTCTAGCATTTCAATGAAAGAAATGCAAAATGAACTTTGAAAAATCAAGAAAATGTATCTTTGACCAGGTAAACCATAACCAAACACGACTGAAATATTCCAACTCTTACATTTCAATAAAAGAAATTCAAAATTAACTTGGAAAAATCAAAAAAATGTAACTTTGATGATGTAAATCATAACCAAACACTACTGAAATATTACAAATCTTGCATTTCAGCAAAAGAAATTCAAAATGAACTTGGAAAAATCAAGAAATTGAAACTGTGACAAGGTAAAACAAAACCAAACACTACTGAAATATTCCAAATCTTGATTTTCAAGGAAAGAAATTATAAATGAACTTTGAAAAATCAAGAAATGTAACTGTGACAAGGTAAACCAAAACCAAACACTACTAAAGTATTCCAACTCTTGCATTTCAACGAAAGAAATTCAAAATGAACTTTTAAAAATCAAGAAAATTTAAGTGTGACATCGGAAACCACATCCAAACACTACTGAAATATTCCAACTCTTGCATATCAACGAAAGAAATTCAAAATGGACTTTGAAAAGTCAAGAAAATGTACTTGTGTCAATGTAAATCACAACCAAACACTACTGAAATATTCAAACTCTTTCATTTCAACGAAACAAATTCAAAATGAACTTTGAAAAATCAAGAAAATGTAACTGTGACAAGGTAAACCCCAACCAAACACCACTGAAATATTCCAAATCTTGCATTTCAATGAAAGAAATTCAAAATGAACTTTGAAAAAACAAGAAAATGTAACTGTGACAAGGTAAATCACAGCCAAACACTACTGAAATATTACAGCTCTTTCATTTCAACGATATAAATTAAAAATTAACTTTTATAATTCAAGAAATTGTAACTGTGACATGGTAAACCACAACCAAACACTACTGAAATATTACAACTCTTGCATATCAACGAAAGAAATTCAAAATTAACTTTGAAAAAATCAAGAAAATGTAAATGTGACAAGGTAAACCACAACCAAACACTACTGAAATATTCCAACTCTTGCATTTCAACGAGAGAAATTAAAAATGAACTTTGAAAAATCATGAAAATGTAACTGTGACAAGGTAAACCACAACCAAACACTACTGAAATATTCCAACTCTTGCATTTCAACGAAAGAAATTCAAAATGAACTTTGAAAAATCACGAAAATGTAACTGTGACAAGGTAAACCATAACCAAACACTACTGAAATTTTCCAACTCTTGAATTTCAACGAAAGAAATTTAAAATGAACTTTAAAAAATCAAGAAAATGTAAGTGTTACAAGGTAAACCACAACCAAACACTACTGAAATATTCCAACTCTTTCATGTCAATTAAAGAAATTCAAAATGAACTCTGAAAAATCAAGAAAATGTAACTTCGACAAGGTAAACCATAACAAAACACTACTGAAATATTCCAACTCTTACATTTCAATGAAAGAAATTAAAAATTAACATTGAAAAATCACGAAAATGTAACTGTGACGAGGTAATTCATAACCAAACACTACTGAAATATTCCAACTCTTGTACTTCAGAGAAAGAAATTCAAAATGAACTTGGAAAAATCAAGAAATTGTAACTGTGACAAGGTAAACCAAAACCAAAAACTACTGAAATATTCCAAATCTTGATTTTCTACTAAAGAAATTCTAAATGAACTTTGAAAAATCAAGAAATGTAACTGTGACAAGGTAAACCACAACCAAACACTACTAAAATAGTCCAACTCTTGCATTTCAACGAAAGAAATTATATATGATCATCTAAAAATAAATATTTTGTAAGTTTGAACTGGGAAAACACGTCCAAACACTACTGCAATATTCAAAATAGTTCATTTTAACGAAAGAAAATCAAAAAGGAATTTCAAACGACAAGAAAATTTACCTGAGTCCGAGTAAATCACAACCAAACAATACTGAAATATTACAAATATTGCATTTAATCTAAAGAAATTAAAAATTAACTTTGAAAAATCAATAAAATGTAACTATGACAAGGTAAACCCCAACCAAACACCACTGAAATATTCCAAATCTAACATTTCAATGAAACAAATTCAAAATGAACTTTGAAAAAACAAGAAAATGTAACTGTGACAAGGTAAAACACAGCCAAACAATACTTAAATATTACAACTCTTGCATTTAAACGAAAGAAATTCAAAATGAACTTTTAAAAATCAAGAAAATGTAACTGTGACAAGGTAAACCACAACCAAACACTACTGAAATATTCCAACTCTTGCATATAAACGAAAAAAATTCAAAATGAACTTTGAAAAAATCAAGAAAATGTAACTGTGAAAAGGTAAACCACAACCAAACACTACTGAAATATTCCAACTCTTGCATTTCAACGAAAGAAATTCAAAATGAACTTTGAAAAATCATGAAAATGTAACTGTGACAAAGTAAACCACAACCAAACACTACTGAAATATTCAAACTCTTGCATTTCAACGAAAGAAATTCAAAATGAACTTTGAAAAATCAAGAAAATATAACTGTGACAATGTAAACCACAACCAAACACTACTGAAATATTCCAACTCTTGCATTTCAGCGAAAGAAGTTTAAAATGAACTTTAAAAAATCAAGAAAATGTAAGTGTGACAAGGTAAACCACAAACAAACACTACTGAAATATTCCAACTCTTGCATTTCAACGAAAGAAATTCGAAATGAACTTTGAAAAATCAAGAAAATGTAACAGTGACAAGGTAAACCAAACACTACTAAAATATTCCAACTCTTGCATTTAAATTAAGGAAATTCAAAATTACCTTTGGAAAATCAAGAAAATGTAACAGTGACAAGGTAAACCAAACACTACTGAAATATTCCAACTCTTGCATTTCAACGAAAGAAATTCAAAATGAACTTTGAAAAATCAAGAAAATGTAACTGTGACAAGGTAAACCACAACCAAACACTAATTAAACAGTCCAACTCTTGCATTTCAACGAAGGAAATTCAAAATGAACTTTGAAAAATCAAGAAAATGTAACTCTGACAAGGTAAACCACAACCAAACACTACTGAAATATTCCAACTCTTGCATTTCAACGAAAGAAATTCAAAATGAACTTTGAAAAATCAAGAAAATGTAACTGTGACAAGGTAAACCACAACCAAACACTACTGAAACATTCCAACTCTTGCATTTCAACGAAGGAAATTCAAAATGAACTTTGGAAAATCAGACCTTTGGAGGGGGAGGGGTCGGGGGGAGGGGGTCGTTCTGTGTCTCAATGCACAAAAAAAGTGAAAAAAATGGGGGAGGGGAGGGGGAGGGAGGGGAGGAAGAGGGAGGAGGAGGAGGGGAGGAGGAGGAGGGGAGGGGAGGGGGAGGGAGGGGAGGGGGCGGTGAGGAGGGGGGAGGATAGGGAGGAAGAGGGAGGGGAGGGGCCCCTTTGGGTCCAAGGGGGGAGGGGCCCTTTGGGGGCCGGGGGGTCTGTTGGGGGTCTGGGGGACCCTTGAGGGCCGGGTGGTCCTTTGGGAGCCCGGAGGACCTTTGAGGACCGGGGGCTTCCTTCGGGGTTGGGGTAGGGGGATCGGAACCCTTTGGGTTGGGGTAGAGGACCTCACGACACTGTTAAAATCGAACTTGTGTATTATAACGACCACACTCAAAACCTCTTCCAAAATCTCTTCAAAAATCATCTTTTAAAATGTCTAAAACAGTTTCACCCAAATAATCCCTAAACGTAATTCAGCGTGTTCCTTTTGTTTTTGGCATCTCTGCGCTAATACATTTCAAATTAATAAGAAACCTGATTCCCGCGCTAAAACAATTCATCGCTAAGATGTTTCTTGGATAATTGTTTCCATGGCGTTTGGTTATTAATATCCTTTGGAGTTCGACCAAAAGAGTTGTTTCCGAGGCAGACATTAATGACTTGGATCTATTCCTGGAGAATCGTTTCTAGGCGAAAATTTTTAAAGTCTGACTGATGATGTCATTGGTTGATTGATCTGTCAAGAAAGGGGAATTAATTTGTTGTTTCTAAGGAGAATTATTGATTCACGATAGGTGAATTGAGGTCGACAGCACAGGTGCTACTCGTGACAGGACCACGTGGTTTATGGTTTTCCAAGTGACAAAGTTCCTGTTTTTCCAAGTGAGAAAATTCCTGTTTTTTCATTCTCAGTGAGAAAACCATAAACCACGTGGTTCGTAAGGGACTATAAGATAGCCTTCTACTAACGCTAATAGAATTGAAGTGAGAGTAAATGGATATAAATATCCACAAGAAGATTTTAAATGTGATTTCAGTGATACTAATGAAGATTATTCTAACGCTTATCAACGATTTTTTCGTTTAGGATATAAACATAAAAATGTTGATAGTGGAACAATTGTACGCTACAATGATTTTAAAACAGTATATCCTTTATTTTGTTTTGATATTTGAAAGCATGAATCGAATATTTATCGAAGTAGATCAACTGCTGATATAGAAATTATATTTTTATAGTACCTGCTAATCCATACATTTACTGCTTTAAACTTTCAGAAAGAAAAGCAATCATGGAAGTCATTGATAGTAAATTATAAAATAATATATAATTTCATCAGAATTTCAAAAAAATAAATTAAAACGCGTTTCGATGCAAAACAAAATTTAAAGTGCGAGAACACATACAAAAGCGAATAAACGAGA
This sequence comes from Artemia sp. Qi Xiang Cuo, assembly GCF_049724085.1. Taxonomy (NCBI): domain Eukaryota; kingdom Metazoa; phylum Arthropoda; class Branchiopoda; order Anostraca; family Artemiidae; genus Artemia; species Artemia sp. Qi Xiang Cuo. Next base: position 25,236,123 of record NC_142810.1, on the reverse strand, counting down.
ACCTGTTAAACTATTAATTTATAGAAGACAGGTGACGAAAAAAGATTGGAAAATATAAAAATGAACATAAAGGATGTGATACCGATTTATCCTACAAACAACTACTTCAAAATCATCCGAGATTACCATTCTTATCTCTACTCGATGAATTTGAAATCAATAAAAAAGCTTGCTTTATTTAATACACAATTCATTTATCTTCTCTTCAAAAAGTAAAAATAAACAGATATTTTAAGAAAAAAGAAAATTTCTGTATTCGAATAGAAAATATTATTGTTGGTAAAGCACCTGTTAAAGTATAGCTTAAAAGTAAACAAATTTGAACAAATTGAGCAAGGAAAAATAAAGAATCAAGATGTCTTATAATCACATCATATCATAAATTGGTTCAAAATGGTGGCTTACTTCTATTTTTAATATCATTAGCCGCTGCAATAGGTAAAGCTGCTCTAACAACTGGTGCCGCTGCATTAGGTACATATACTGGAAAGAAAATTGTTGATAAACTTTCCGATTCTTCAAACGCTAAAGGTGAAGATTTAACATTTACCGGGGACTTTACTGAATGTTTGACGTTTAAAATTAACCGGTACACACAAAATTGTTGGAGCTGGATCGGAATTGGTTGTTGAAGCTCCGAAAAAATGTGGTAGACCCAAGAAAATACAAGTAGAAGCGGTTAAAGCACCTAAACAGCATGGAAGACCCAAAAAAGTTGTTGATGTTGAGATATCATTTTCAGCGCAATAGCGGTGCATAAGTAAAGAACGATGTTGGCACAATTTTTTTTTTTTTTTTTTTTTTTTTATTGGTCTTAGACCAGGGCACTACGTATCCAAGGAGTTGTTGTATAAAATTCGAAAAGGGCTAATTCGATTGGAAATTGGAGTGGCTTTTGCCCTTTTTATTTGTCGAAAGTGATTTGAAGGCAACTAACACCCATTCCACGCCCACCATTTCCCCAAACACATCCAATAAAAATTTTGAGATAGCCATTTTTTTCGGCGTAGTTGATTTCCAGATAGAAATTATGTTATTAAGGAGGACACTCCGCCAGAGCCCTCAGGGCAAGGGTTGTAAGTTATGCCTGGGGGCATAATGTTTTTATAGAAAGCGCTGTCACAGAAACTTGAAAAAAGGCTCGTTCGATTGGAAATTCAAAGAGCTAGTGCCCTTTTTAATTGTCGAAAGTGATTGGAGGGCAACTAACCCCCCCCCCCCCCCTCACGCCCATTTTTCCCCAAACACATCCAATTAAAATTTTGAGATAAGTATTTGGTTGAAAATATTTTAAAGTACTTGAAATTAGGTCTTTTAGGCTGATACCCCCCCCCCCACAGCCCTCAGGGCTCAGGGATTAAGTTATGCCCTTGTGGCATACAAGGTTGTTTTTTTTATAGAAAGCGTTGTCGTAGGTGCTTAAAAAAGGGCTCATTTGATTGGAAATTGAAATGGATAGTGCCCTTTTTAGGAGTCAAAAGTGATTGGAAGGCAATTAACAACCCATCCACGCCCACCATTTAACAACACAAATTCAATCAAAATTTTCAGATAGCCATTTTTTCCAAAGTAGTTAAAAGGTTCCGAAATTATATCTAAGAGGATGACACTCCCCCACAGCCCTCGGGGTAAGGGCTGTAAGTTATGCCCTGGGAGCATATAAGGTTTAAGCTTTGTCGTAGAAACTTTAAAAATGGCTCGTTCGATTGGAAATTTAAGGGGCTATTGCCCTTTTTAATAGTCGACAGTGATTTCAGGGCAACTATCCCCCCTCTCACGCCCACCATTTCCTCAAACACTTCCGATCAAAATTTTGAGATAACCATTTTGTTAAACATAGTTCAAATTTTTAGAAATTAAGTCTTTGAGGATGATAACCCCTTCAGAGCCCTCGGGGCGAGGGTTGTAAGTTATGTCCTGGGGGCATATAAGGTTTTTTTTTTATAGAAAGCGTTGTCGTAGAAACTTCAAAAAGGAATTATTCGATTGGAAATTGAAACGGCTAGTGCCCTTTTTAATAGTCGAAAGTGATTGGATGGCAAGTAAACCCCCTCTCACGCCCACCATTTCCCCAAACACATCCAACCAAAATTTTGAGATAGCCATTTTGTTAGCCAAGGGTTGTAAGTTATGTCCTTGGGGCATACAAGATTTTTATAGATATTGATGTTGTAGAAACTTCAAAAAGGGCTCATTCGATTGGATGTTAGATGGGCTTGTGCCCCTTTTAATAGTCTAAAGGGATTGGAGTATAACTGACACCCGTCTCACACCCACCATTTCCCCAAACACATCCAATCAAAATTTTCAGATAGCCATTTTGTTCGACGTAGTTAAAAAGTCCGGAAATTATGTCTTTGAGGATAACAACCCCTTCACAGCCCTAAAGTCAAGGGTTGTAAGTTATGCCCTAGGGCATATAAGGTTTTTATAGAAAGCGTTGTCATAGAAACTTCAAAAAGAGCTCATTCGATTCGAAATTGAAAGGGCTAGTGCCCTTTTTAATAGTCGGAAGTTATTGGAGGGCAACTAATACCCCTTCGACGCCCACCATTTCCCCAAACAAATCCAATCAAAATAGCTAATTGATATAGCTATTTTGTTTAACATAGTTGAAAGTTCTGGAAATTAGATCTTTGAGGATGACAACCCCCTCATAGCCCTCAGGGCAATGGTTATAATTTATTCCCTTGGGGCATACAAGGTGTTTATAGAAAGCGTTGTTGTAGAAACTTAAAGAGGGCCCATTCGATTGGAAATTGAAAGGGCTAGCGCTGTTTTTAATAGTCTAAAGTGATTGGAAGGCTTGATATTTTTTTTATAGTAAAGATCGATGTGGGGACAATATATTATTTTTTTTTTTCTTTTTTTTTAGACCAGGGTACTTCGTATCAAAGGAGTTGTCTTAGGAACTTCGAAAAGGGCTACTTCGATTGAAAATGAAAAGGGCTAATGCCCCTTTTAATAGTCGAAAGTGATTACAGGGCAACTAGTCCCCCTCCCACGTCCCACCCTCCCATTTGCCCATTATGTTTGAAAACTAAACGTTGCCTTGAGATTAAATCAAAATGCACTGTGTTAATTCTAATTAACACAGTTTCTACGACAACGCTTTCTATAACAAAAAACCTTATGCCCCCAGGACATAACTTACAACCCTTGCCCTGAGGGCTCTGAAGGGATTATCATCCTCAAAGACCTAATTTCTAAAACTTTTAACTATGTTGAACAAAATGATTATCTCAAAATTTTGATCGGATGTGTTTGAGGAAAAGGTGGGCGTGAGTGGGGGGGAGGATGCGTTTGGATAAATGGTGGGCGTATAAGGGTTGTTAATTGCCTTCCAATCACTTTTGACTCTTAATTAATTAAAAAAAACTTTCCGAAAAATAAGTTTTTCAAAGAAAAGTAAAGTCCATTTTAAACTTAAGCTCAACAGATACAAATACGTTTAAAAATTCAAACTCCAAAGGACCAGAAATTACGATTAAAGAAAAAATGAAACCCAAAACGAACAGAAATTAAATAAAGAATCGTAGCAAAAACATACAACAAGTAATAATATAAATGAATAAATAGACCTTAAAGCGAGTAATGCTTAGATTAAATATGAAGATCAAGCTTAAGACGAAAAAATGATTTTCCTATTGATGTACAAATGAAACTTAAAACGAACAGAAATTGAATAAACAATCAATGCAAACATACATACAATAGATATTAATGTAAATTAATAAATAAATCTTAATACGAGTGAAACTTAAGTCGAATATGCAAATCAAGCTTGAAACGAACGAAAATCACCACAAACCAAATTTTGGGTATGACCACCTTCTTTCACTGTATAAGTCCAAAACCAACTGCGTCATTGGCACTTTACTGGATACTATTTGCGTCTTAAACCGTCTTGGAAAGTATAACAAACATTACATTAAGTATTTGATGTATAATAATATTAATTGTTGAAAGATACATCAGTTCAAAAATTTATTTCACTGTAATTGTATTTTTTATTGTCAATGCTGTAAGAACTGAAAAAGAAAATATTTGTAATGTAATCCCTTTTCAGTTAAGCGCCAATGACGCAGTAGGCTTTTCGTTTTTATTTACAGTTAGCTCTTTAAAAAGAGCTAATAAATTAAACTGAATATTTGATGCATAATGATATTAATTGCTGAAAGCTCATCAGTTCAAAATGTTACTATAGTTTTAATGTTTATTTTCAATATGAAGTACAAAAGAAAATATTTGTCATAAAATTGGTTTTCAGTAAAGCGCCAATGACGCAGTAGAACTTTTACAGTAAGAGAAGAAGGTCATACCCAAACTCTTGTTTGTGGTGATTTTCGTTCGTTTCAAGCTTGATTTGCATATTCGACTTAAGTTTCACTCGTATTAAGATTTATTTATTAATTTACATTAATATCTATTGTATGTATGTTTGCATTGATTGTTTATTCAATTTCTGTTCGTTTAAAGTTTCATTTGTACATCAATAGGAAAATCATTTTTTCGTCTTAAGCTTGATTTTCATATTCAATCTAAGCATTACTCACTTTATGATCGCTTTAAAATGGACTTTACTTTTCTTTGAAAAACTTATTTTTTTTAAAGTTTTTTTTAATTAATTAAGAGTCAAAAGTGATTGGAAGGCAATTAAAAACACTTCCACGCCCACCATTTATCCAAACACATCCAATCAAAATTTGAGATAGCCATTTTGTTCAAAGTAGTTGAAAGGTCTGGAAATTATGTATAAGAGGATAAAATTCCCCCACAGCCCTCAGGGTAAGGGCTGTAAGTTATGCCCTGGGAGCATATAAGGTTTTATTGAAAGCTTTGTCGTAGAAACTTGAAAAATGGCTCATTCGATTGAAAATTCAAAGGGCTACTGCCCTTTTTAATAGTCGACAGTGATTTCAGGGCAACTATCCCCCCTCTCACGCCCACCTTTTCCTTTTCCACCTGCGTCACTGGCGCTTTACTGAAAACCAATTTTATGACTAAAATTTTCTTTTGTACTTCATATTGAAAATAAACATTAAAATTATAGTAACATTTTGAACTGATGAGCTTTCAGCAATTAATATCAGTATGCATCAAATATTCAGTTTAATTTATTAGCTCTTTTTAAAGATGTTAAAGACGAATATATTTTCACTACAAACAAGGGTTTGGATACTGCCTCCTTACCTAACTGTAAATAAAAACGAAAAGCCTACTGCGTCATTGGCGCTTAGCTGAAAAGGGATTACATTACAAATATTTTCTTTTTCAGTTCTTACAGCATTGACAATAAAAAATACAATTACAATGAAATAAATTCTTGAACTGATGGATCCTTCAACAATTAATATAATTATACATCAAATATTCAATTTGATGTTGTTTATACTTTCCAAGACTGTTCAAGACGCATATAGTTTTCAGTAAAGCGCCAATGACGCAGTAGATTTTAGACTTTTACAGTGAGAGGAGGAGGTCATACCCAAACTCTTGTTTGTGGTGATTTTCGTTCGTTTCAAGCTTGATATGCATATTCAATTTAAGTTTCACTCGTTTTAAGATTTATTTATTAATTTACATTAATCTATTGTATGTCAGTTTGCATTGATTGTTTATTTATGTTCTATTAATTTCTGTTCGTTTTGGGTTTCATTTATTCTTTAATCGTAATTTATGGTCCTTTTGAGTTCGAATTTTAAAAGGTATTTGTATCTGTTGAGCTTAAGTTTAAAATCAACTTACTTTTCTTTGAAAAACTTATTTTTCGGAAATTTTTTTTTAATTAATATTTGTTCGTTTTTGATTGCAAAAAATTTCAAGTTTTAAAGATTCCTTATTTCAAAATCAAACTAAAAAAAAAAATCAAATATTCATCAAACTATCAAAACTGATATCAAAGTAACAGTATCAAAATCAAAAAATGGGTTTGTGTCAACCTCGGAGTATCTATTATCTGATGTTTGAACTATTTTAAACAAAATTGCTATCTCAAAATTTTTATCGGATGGGTTTGGGGGACAAGGGCGTGGGGGACTAGATTAAGCTTCGTTCCCTTTTGACTCTTTAAAAGTGAAGGAGCTGAAAACGGATTATATTACAAATATTTTCTTTTTCAGTTCTTACAGCATTGAAAATAAAAAATAAAATAACAGTGAAAGAAATTCTTGAACTGATGATGGATCCTTCAACAATTAATATAATTATACATCAAATATTCAATTTGATGTTGTTTATACTTTCCAAGACTGTTGAAGACGTATTTAGTTTTCAGTAAAGCGCCAATGATGCAGTAGATTTTAGACTTTTACAGTGAGAGGCGGAGGTCATACCCAAACTCTTGTTTGTGGTGATTTTCGTTCGTTTCAAGCTTGATATGCATATTCAATTTAAGTTTCACTCGTTTTAAGATTTATTTATTAATTTACATTAATCTATTGTATGTCAGTTTGCATTGATTGTTTATTTATGTTCTATTAATTTCTGTTCGTTTTGGGTTTCATTTATTCTTTAATCGTAATTTATGGTCCTTTTGAGTTCGAATTTTAAAAGGTATTTGTATCTGTTGAGCTTAAGTTTAAAATCAACTTACTTTTCTTTGAAAAACTTATTTTTCGGAAATTTTTTTTTAATTAATATTTGTTCGTTTTTGATTGCAAAAAATTTCAAGTTTTAAAGATTCCTTATTTCAAAATCAAACTAAAAAAAAAAATCAAATATTCATCAAAGTATCAAAACTTATATAAAAGTAACAGTATCAAAATCAAAAAATGGGTTTGTGTCAACCTCGGAGTATCTATTATCTGATGTTTGAACTATTTTAAACAAAATTGCTATCTCAAAATTTTTATCGGATGGGTTTGGGGGACAAGGGCGTGGGGGACTAGATTAAGCTTCGTTCCCTTTTGACTCTTTAAAAGTGAACTAGAACTTTTTATTTTCAATCAAATAAGACCCTCTCTGAAGTTTATACGAGTATCCCTTCTATAAGAACCATATATATCCACAAAGTGTAACTTACAAGGCCTGTCCCTTAGCACTGGGGGGTTGTTTCATCAATCATCATCAATCGACCCTGGAGTTTTAATATCTGATGGTTGAAATATTTTTAACAAAATAGACACCGGAAATTTTGATCGGATGGGTTTATCCATCCGATACACCAAGAGCCGTGGAGGGCGGGAGAGGCTAGTTGCCCTCCAATCTTTTACCACTCTGAGGAAATGAACTACAACTTTTAATTTCCATTCAAATGAACCCTCTCTGAAGTTTATACGAACATAACCGCCATAAGAACCATATATGCCCCAAGAGCAATACTTACAACGCCTGCCCCGGCCCCGGCGGGGGGGGGGGTTGTTGTGTCGACACAGGAGTTTTTCTTATCTGACCTTCGAACTATTTTTAACGAATGACCATACGTAAAGGAGTTTTTGTTTATATGATCTTTGAACTATTTTTTAAAAAATGGCTACCTCAAATTTTTTATCAGATGTTTTTGGGGAAAAAGGGCATGGGAGGGGAGCAGTTGCGTTCTGATCACTTTTGACTCTTAAAAAGGGAACTAGAACTCTCGATTTCCAATCGAATGAGCCCTCTTTGAAGTCTACGACGACCCCTTCTATATGAAGTGCCTCTGGGAAAAAAAGGAACATGGGGAGAAGCTAGCTGCCCTCTGAACACTTTTGACTCTTAAAAAGTGAACAAGAACTTCCAATTTCAAATCAAATGAGTCCTCTAGGAAGTTTAAACTAGCATCCTTTACATAAAAACCATATATACCCCCAGGAAATAACTTACAACGCCTACCCCCGGGCCCTGGGGGGCTGTGTCGACACCGGAATTTTTGTTATCAGAACTTTGAACTATTTTTAACAAAATGTCTATCTCAAATTTTTTATCCGATGTATTTACGGCATGGAGGAGGGGGGGGGGGCTAGTTTCCCTCCGATCACTTTTGACTCTTAAAAAGTGAACAAGAAATTTCAATTTCCAATCAAATGAGCCCTCTCCGACGTTTATACGAGCATCCCTTCCATAAGAACTATATACGCCCCTAGAGCATTACTTATAACGCCTGCCTCCGGGCCCTGGCGGGTTTCGTCGACACAGGAATTTTTCTTATCTGACCTTTCAACAATTTTTAGTGAAATGGCTATTATAAAAATTTTATTGGATGGGCTTGGGGAAAAAAGGGTGTATGGGGGGGCTAGTTGCCCTTGGATATCTTTTTACTCTTAAAAATTGAACTACAATTTTCAATTTCCAATCAAATGAGCCCCCTTTGCAGTTTATACGAGCATCCCTTTCATAAGAACCATATACGCCCCCAGGACAACACTTACAACGCCTATACCCCGGGCTCTGGGGGGGCGTTTTTGTTATCTAATTTTTGAACAATTTTCAAAACACTGGGTATCTCAAAATTTGTAGCGGACGCTTTTGGGGAAAAAAGGGCGTGGGGCTGGGGCTAGTTTAACTCTCTTGACTCTTAAAAAGTGAACTAGAACTTTCAATTTCCAATCAAATGAGCCCTCTATGAAGCTTATACGAGCATTCCTCTGATATGAACCATACAGGGACTTAGGGCATAGCATGGAACGCCTTCCCATAGGTCCTGGGGGGTTCTATTGACACCGATTTTTTTCTTATACAACTTTTGAACTATTTTTAACAAAACGTCTATCTCAAAATTTTCATCAGATGGGTTTTTATCAAGAAGGCATGAAGGGGGGGGGGGGGCTAGCGGCCCTCGGATTTCTTTGACTATTAAAAAGTGAACTCGAACTTTCAATATCCAATCAAATGAGCCCTCTCTGAAGTTTATACGAGTATCCCTTTCATGCTAACAATATATGCCCCAGGGCATAACTTACAACGCCTGTCCCCGGGCCCTGCGGGGTTGTTACGACACCTGAGTTTTTGTTATCTGACTTTTGAGCAATTTTTAAGTTAATGGCTATATCAAAATTTTTATTATATGTATTTGGGGAGAAAGGGGCGTGGAGGGGGGGGGGGGGGCTAGTTGCCCTCCATTCTCTTTTGACTCTTAAAAACGGAACTAGAACTTTCAATTTACAATCAAATGAGCCATCTCTGAATTTTTACGAGCATCCCTTCAATAAGAACCATATATTTCCCCAGGGCAAAACTTACAACACCTGCCCTCGGGCCCTGGGGGGCCTGTGTTGACCCCTGAGTTTTCGTTATATGGTGTTTGAACTATTTAAAAAAAAGCTATCTAAAAGTTCTTATCAGATGGGATTGGGGAAAAATGGCGTGGAGGGGGGGGTGGTGGCTAAGTGCCCTTCAATCTATTTTGACTCTTAAAAAGTGAACTAGAACTTTCAATTTCCAATCTAATGATCCCTCTTTGAAGTTAATACGAGCATCCCTTCCATAAGACCCATATATGCCCCCAGGGCATAGCTTACAATATCTGCCCTCGGGCCCTGGGGGGTTTTGTCAACACAGGAATTTTTGTTATATGATCTTTGAACTACTTTTAATAAAATAGCTATCTTAAAATTTTTATTGGATGTATTTTGGAAAAAAGGTTTGGGGGGGGGAGCTGGTTAACCTCCAATATCTTTTGATGCTTAAAAAAAGAACTAGAACTTTCAATTTTCAATCAAATGAGCCCTCTGTGAAGTTTATACGAGCATTCCTTTCATAAAAACCATATATGCCCCCAGGGCATAACTTATAACCCTTCCCCCTGAAGACTGTGGGGGGAGTGTCCTGCTCAAACATATAATTTCCAGACTTTCAACTACGTTGAACAAAATGGCTGTATCAAAATTTCTATTGGATGTATTTGGGGAAATGGTGTGCGTGGAAGGGGTGTCAGTTACCTTAGAATCACTTTCAACTATTAAAAAGGGAACTAGCCATTTAAATTTTCAATCGAAATGAGCCCTTTCCGAAGTTTCTACGACAACGTTGTCTATACAAAACCTTATGTGCCCCCAGGGCAAAAATTACAACCCTTGCCCTGAGGGCTGTGGGGGAATTGTCATCCTCAAAGACCTAATTTCCAGAACTTAAAACAACGTTTAATGATATGGCTATCTCAAAATGTTGATTGGATGTGTTTGGGGAAAAGGTGGGCGTGAGAGGGGGGTTAGTTGCCCTCCAATCACTGTCGACCAGTAAAAAGGGCACTATCCCTTCGAATTTCCAATCGAATGAGCCTTTTTTGAAGTTTCAACGACAACGCCTTCTATGAAGACCTTATATGCCCCCAGGGCATAAATTAAAACCCTTGCCTTGAGGGTTGTGGGGGATTGTCCTCCTCAAAAGCATATTTTCTATCAGGAAATAAACTACGCTGACAAAAATAGCTATCTCAAAATTTTGTTAGGATGTGTTTGGGGGAATGATGTGTGCAGGGGGGGGGGCTAGTGGCCCTCCAATCACTTTCGACTATTAAAAAGGGCACTAGCCCTTTAAATTTCCAATTGAATAAGCCTTTTTTGAAGTTTCTACAACAGCGCCATCTATAAAAAACCGGATATGCCCCCGGGGCATAACTTAAAATCCTTGCCTGAGGGTTGTGGGGGAGTTTCCTCCTCAAAAACATATTTTCTCTCTGGAAATCAACTACGCTGAACAAAATGGCTATGTCAAAATTTTGATTGGATGTGTTGGGGAACTGATGGGTGTGAGGGGGGGGGGCTATTTGCCCTCTAATCCATTTCGACTTTTAAAAATGGTACTAGACCTTTGAATTTCTAATCGAATGAGCCTGTTTTGAAGTTTCTACGACAACGCCTTTTATAAAACCCTTATATATCACCAGGGCATAAATTAAAACCCTTGCCCTGAGGGTTCTGGGGGAGTGTCCCCCTCAAAAACATATTTTTTATCTGGAAATCAATTACGCTGAACAAAATGGCTATCTCAAAATTTTGATTGGATGTGTTTGGGGGACTGATGGGCGTGGGGGGGGGACTAGTTGCCCTCTAATCACTTTCGACTATTAAAAAGGGCTTGCCTATGTGTCTGGGCGGATGTTTGTGACTGTCTTTGTCGATTTGTATGTCAGAATCTATATATTTATATATGTTTTTTTCTCTCTCACTTTCTCTGCTTATGTGTCTGGGCGGATGTTTGCCTATCTCAATGCCTGTCTGTGTCGGTTTGTAAGACAGAATCAATATATTTGCATATGTTTCTGTCTCTCTCACTCTCCTTGCCTATGTGTCTGGGCGGATGTTTGTGACTGTCTTTGTCGATTTGTATGTCAGAATCTATATATTTATATATGTTTTTGTCTCCCTCACTTCCTCTGCTTATGTGTCTGGGTGGATTTTTGCCTATCTCAATGCCTGTCTCTGTCGGTTTGTATGCCTGAATCAATGTATTTGCAATTGTTTTTTTCTTTCTTCCCCTCCTTACCTATGTGTCTGGGAGGAATTTTGCTTATCTGAGAGAAAGTCTGTGTCGATTTGTATGTCAGAATCTATATATTTATAGGTGTTTTTGTCTCTTTCACTTCCTCTGCTTATGTGTCTGGGCAGATCTTTGCCTATCTCAATGCCTGTTTTTGTCGGCTTGTATGTCAGAATCCATATATTTATATGTGTTTTTGTCTCCCTCACTTCCTCTGCTTATGTGTCTGGGTGGGTGTTTGCCTATCTCAATGCCTGTCTCTGTCGGTTTGTATGCCTGAATCACTATATGTGGATGTGTTTTTTTCTCTCTTACTCTCCTTACCTATTTGTCTGGGCGGATTTTTGCTTATCTCAATCCCTGTCTTTTTCGATTTTTAGGTCAGAATCTATATATTTATACATGTTTTTGTCTTATTTACGTCCTCTCATTATGTGTCTGGGGCGGGTGTTTGAATATATCACTGCCTGTGATTGTTCCTTTGTATGACTGAATCTATAAATTTAGATGTGTTTTTTTCACTCTCGCTCTCATTGCCTTTGTGTCTAGGCGGATGTTTGTCTATCTCAATGATGGTGATTGTTGCTTTGTATGTCAGAATCCTCACATTTATAAGTGTTTTTGTCTCTCTCACTTCCTCTGCTTATGTGTCTGGGCGGGTGTTTGCTTATCTTAGTGCCTGTCTCTGTCAGTTTTTATGCCTGAATCAATATATTTGCATGTGTTTTTGTCTCTCTCACTCTCCTTGCCTATGTGTCAGGGTGGATGTTTGCTTATCTCAGTATCTGTCTTTCTCGATTTGTATGTCAGAATCTATATATTTATATTTGTATTTGTCTCTTTTACTTCCTCTGCTTGTGTGTCTGGGCGGGTGTTTGCTTATCTCAATGCCTGTATTTGTCAGCTTGTATGTCAGAATCCATATATTTATATTTGTTTTTTGTATCCCTCACTTCCTCTGCTTATGTGTCTGGGTGGGTTTTTGCATATCTCAATGCCTGTCGCTGTCGGTTTCTATGCCTGAATCAATATATTTGCATATGTTTTTGTCTCTCTCACTCTCCTTGCCTGTGTGTCTGGGCGGATGTTTGCTTATCTCAGGGACTGTCTTTGTCGATTTGTATGTCAGAATCTATATATTTATATATTTTTTTGTCTCTTTCACTTCCTCTAGTTATGTGTCTGGGCGGGTGTTTGCGTATCTCAATGCCTGTGATTGTTCCTTTGTATGTCTGAATCTATATATTTATATGTGTTTTTGTCACTTGCGCTCTCCTTTCCTATGTGTCTAGGCAGATGTTTGTCTATCTCATTGATGGTGATTGTTGATTTGTATGTCAGAATCCTTACATTTATATATTTTTTTGTCTCTCTCACTTCTTCTGCTTATGTGTCTGGGCGGGTGTTTGCATATCTCAGTGCCTGTCTCTGTCAGTTTGTATGCCTGAATCCATATATTTATATGTTTTTGGTCTCTCTCACTCTCCTTGCCTATGTGTCTGGGCGGATGTTTGCCTATCTCAATGCCTGTGATTGTTGCTTTGTATGTCAGAATCCTTACATTTATATGTGTTTTTGTCTCTCTCACTTCCTCTGCTTATGTGTCTGGGTGGGTGTTTGCTTATCTCAGTACCTGTCTCTGTCGGTTTGTATGCCTGAATCCATATATTTATATGTGTTTTTGTCTCTCTCACTTCCTCTGCTGATGTGTCTGGGCGGGTGTTTGCCTATCTCAATGCATGTGATTGTTCCTTTGTATGTCTGAATCTATATATTTATATGCGTTTTTGTCACTCTCGCTCTCCTTGCCTATGTGTCTAGTCGGATGTTTGTCTATCTCAATGATGGTGATTGTTGATTTGTATGTCAGAATCCTTAGATTTATACGTGTTTTTGTCTCACTTCCTCTGCTTATGTGTCTGGGCGGGTGTTTGCTTATCTCAGTGCCTGTCTCTTTCAGTTTGTTTGCCTAAATCCATATATTTATATGTGTTTTTGTCTCTCTCACTCTCCTTGCCTATGTGTCTGGGCGGATGTTTGCCTATCTCAATGCCTGTGATTGTTGCTTTGTATGTCAGAATCCTTACATTTATATGTATTTTTTCTCTCTCTCACTTCCTCTGCTTATGTGTCTGGGTGGGTGTTTGCTTATCTCAGTGCCTGTCCCTGTCAGATTGTAAGCCTGAATCCATATATTTATATGTGTTTTTGTCTCCCTCACTTCCTCTGCTTATTTATCTGGGCGGGTGTTTGCGTATCTCAATGCCTGTCGTTGTTGGTTTGTGTGTCAGAATCCTTAAATTTATGTGTGTTTTTATCTCTCCCACTTCCTCTGCTTATGTGATTGGGCGGATGTTTGCCTATCTCAATGTCTGTGTGTATGTCAGAATCAATATATTTATACGTGTTTTTGTCTCCCTCACTTCCTCTGCTTATGTGTTTGGGCGGGTGTTTGCCTATCTCAATGCCTGTCTCTGTCGGTTTGTATGTCTGAATCAATATATTTGCATGTGTTTTTGACTCTCTCACTCTCCCTACCTATTTGTCTGGGCGGATGTTTGCTTATCTCAATGCCTGTCTTTGTCGATTTGTATGTCAGAATCTATATATTTATAGGTGTTTTCGTCTCTCTCACTTCCTCTGCTTATGTGTCTGGGCGGATGTTTGCCTATCTCAATGCCTGTTTTTGTCAGCTTGTATGTCAGAATCCATATATTTAAGTGTTTTTTGTCTCCCTCACTTCCTCTGCTTATGTGTCTGGGTGGGTGTTTGCCTATCTCAATGCCTGTCTCTGTCTGTTTGTATGCCTGAATCAATATATTTGCATGTGTTTTTGTCTCTCTCACTCTCCTTGCCTATGTGTCTGGGTAGATGTTTGCTTATCTCAGTGGCTGTCTTTGTCGATTTGTATGTCAGAATCTATATCTTTATATATTTTTTTGTCTCTTTCACTTCCTCTACTTATGTGTCTGGGCGGGTGTTTGCCTATCTCAATGCCTTTCTCGGTCGGTTTGTATGCCTGAATCAATATATTTGCATGTGTTTTTGACTCTCTCACTCTTCCTGCCTATGTGTTTGGGCGGATGTTTGCTTATCTCAATGCCTGTCTTGGTCGATTTGTATGTCAGAATCTATATACTTATAGGTGATTTTGTCTCTCTCACTTCCTCTGCTTATGTGTCTGGGCGGATGTTTGCCTATCTCAATGCCTGTTTTTGTCGGCTTGTATGTCAGAATCCATATATTTATGTGTTTTTTGTAACCCTCACTTCCTCTGCTTATGTGTCTGGGTGGGTTTTTGCCTATCTCAATGCCTGTCGCTGTCAGTTTGTATGCCTGAATAAATATATTTGCATGTGTTTTTGTCTCTCTCACTCTCCTTGCCTTTGTGTCTGGGCGGATGTTTGCTTATCTCAGGGACTGTCTTTGTCGATTTGTATGTCAGAATCTAAATATTTATATATTTTTTTGTCTCTTTTACTTCTTCTACTTATGTGTATGGGCGGGTGTTTGCCTATCTCAATGCCTGTGATTGTTCCTTTGTATGTCTGAATCTATATATTTATATGTGTTTTTGTCACTCTCGCTCTCCTTTCCTATGTGTCTAGGCAGATGTTTGTCTATCTCAATGATGGTGATTGTTGCTTTGTATGTCAGAATCCTTACATTTATATGTGTTTTTGTCTCTCTCACTTCTTCTGCTTATGTGTCTGGGCGGGTGTTTGCTTATCACAGTGCCTGTCTCTGTCAGTTTGTATGCCTGAATCCATATATTTATATGTTTTTGGTCTCTCTCACTCTCCTTGCCTATGTGTCTGGGCGGATGTTTACCTATCTCAATGCCTGTGATTGTTGCTTTGTATGTCAGAATCCTTACATTTATATGTGTTTTTGTCTCTCTCACTTCCTCTACTTATGTGTCTGGGTGGGTGTTTGCTTATCTCAGTACCTGTCTCTGTCGGTTTGTATGCCTGAATCTATATATTTATATGTGTTTTTGTCTCTCTCACTTCCTCTGCTTATGTGTCTGGGCAGGTGTTTGCCTATCTCAATGCCTGTCTTTGTTGGTTTGTGTGTCAGAATCCTTATATTTATATGTTTTTGTCTCTCTCACTTTCTCTGCTTATGTGTCTGGGCGGATGTTTGCCTATCTCAATGCCTGTCTTTGTTGGATTGTATGTCAGAATCAATATATTTGCATATGTTTCTGTCTCTCTCACTCTCCTTGCCTATGAGTCTGGGCGGATGTTTGCTTATCTCAGTGACTGTCTTTGTCGATTTGTATGTCAAAATCTATATATTTATATATGTTTTTGTCTCTCTTACTTCCTCTGCTTATGTGTCTCGGCGGATGTTTGCCTATCTCAATGCCTGTTTTTGTCGGCTTGTATGTCAGAATCCATATATTTATATGTGTTGTTTGTCTCCCTCACTTCTTCTGCTTATGTGTCTGGGTGGGTTTTTGCCTATCTCAATGCCTGTCTCTGTTGGATTGTTTGCCTCAATCAATATATTGGCTTGTGTTTTAGTCTCTCTCACTGTCCTTGCCTATGTGTCTGGGCGGATGTTTGCTTATCTCAGTGACTGTCTATGTCGATTTGTATGTCAGAATCTATATATTTATATATGTTTTTGTCTCTTTTACTTCCTCTACTTATGTGTCTGGGCGGGTGGCTGAATCCATATATTTATATGTGTTTTCGTGTTCCTCAGTTCCTCTGCTTATGTGTCGGGGCAGGTGTTTGCCTATCAATGCCAGTCTTTGTGGGTTCTTGGGTCAGAATCATTACATTTACAAATGTTTTTATCTCCTTCACTTCCTCTGCTTATTTTTCGGGGCGGAAGTTTGCCTATCTCAATGTTTGTCTTTGTCGGTTTGTATGTCAGAATCAATATATTTGCATTTGTTTCTGTCTCTCCCACTCTTGCTGCTTATGTGTCTGGGTGGATGTTTGCTTATCTCAATGCCTATCTTTGTCGATTTGTATGTCAGAATCTATATATTAATAGATGTTTTTGTCTCTCTCACTTCCTCTGCTTATGTGTCTGGGTGGATGTTTGCCTATCTCAATGCCTGTTTTCGTCGGTTTGTATGTCAGAATCCATATATTTGCATGTGTTTTTGTCTCTCTTACTCTCCTTGCCTATGTGTCTGAGCAGATGTTTGCTTATCTCAGTGACTGTCTTTGTCGATTTTTATGTCAGAATCTATATATTTATATGTGTTTTTGTCTCTTTCACTTTCTCTACTTATGTGTCTGGGCGGGTGTTTGCCTATCTCAATGCCTGGGATTGTTCCTTTGTATGTCTGAATCTATATATTTATATGTGTTTTTGTCACTCTCTCCTTGCCTATGTGTCTGGGTGGATGTTTGTCTATCTCAATGCCTGTGATTGTTGCTTTGTATGTCTGAATCCATATATTTATTTGTGTTTTTGTCTCTCTCACTTCCTCTGCTTATGTGTCTGGGGGGGTGTTTGTGTATCTCGGTGCCTGTCTCAGTCAGTTTGTATGCCTGAATCCATATATTTATGTGTGTTTTTGTCTCTCTCACTCTCCTTGTCTATGTGTCTGGTCGTATGTTTGCCTGTCTCAATGCCTGTGATTGTTGCTTTGTATGTCAGAATCCTTACATTTATACGTGTTTTTGTCTCTCTCACTTCCTCTGCTTATGGGTCTGGGCGGATGATTGCCTATCTCAATGCCTAATTATTTTTTTATAATTTCTGTATTGTGTATGCAAGAGGTGAATTCAAGAAAGAGTTTGTTACTTACTTACAATTTTTTTTCATAATGACAAATCCGACGACGGCTGATGATAAAGAATTTATTCATTCTAATAGATAGATTTCGTCAATGTTATCTGACGTAGCCGACAAATGATATCGATAAAGAATTTTAATAAAGAATTTGTTCAATCTGATACTTAAATTATGTCAGTGTTATCAAACGTATCTGTCAAAAGACATTGATAAAGAATTCACTCACTCTAAAACTTAGATTCCGTTAAAGCTATCCCAAGTATCTGTCAATAGATGTTGATAGAGAATTTATTCATTCTTATACTTAGATTTTCTCTATGTTAACCTATCTATCCGACATATGATGTATGCAAATTCCTTTTCTTACGTCTCCGATTTTTTAATAGACATTCTAAACGTTTCATATGCTGGCTTACTCAAAAAAATTGGTCACTACAAATATTAATTTTCTAATAGTAAAAATTGCGACACACATATCTATTTCATTCCCATTTTGAAGTTGGAAAATATTAAATATGAATTTTTTGTGTTTTAAGTGTGTTTCATGACATTCTAAGAGATGTAAAAAAAAAGTTAAACAAAGTTAAAAAAAAATAATAAATAATTAATGTAATTATGTAAATTAATGTAATTATGTAAATTAATGTAATTATGTAAATTAATTAATAATAAATTAATTTATGTAAATTAGTTCAAGGTTAAACATAAGTCAACCACGCCTAACAAATTAAATTACAAAAAGAATTTCACAATTTTAAACAAAGGAAACATCACGCTCTTTGAACACAGATCAACACGAATTTTCACGGTGGTTGAATTCCGGTCATTACACTGTCTGCTTGTATTGGAGGGACTGTCTTGTTGTAAGCATTGTAGCTATATGGGAGACACTCCGCTCTCTATCGTTATAGCTATATAGGGAGACACCCTCGTTGTAATCATTATATCAATACTACTAATGTTAACATATAGTATTGGTTATTGGGAAGTATACTGACGTTTTCAGGGGGGATTTTTTCTGTTAGGTGGGGGGGGTATATGGGAGAATCTTTCCATGAGGGAAGTTTTCATGGGGGAAGGGACATTGCTATGAAGGGGGTGCCGGATTTCCCATAATTATTAAAGAAAAAGATCAGAAATTAAATAAAAAAACAAGTTTTTCAACTGAAAGTAAGAAGCAACATCAAAACTTAAAACGAACAGAAAATATTACGTATATGATTTGGTTCACCCCCTAGTCAATACCTCGCTCTTTAAGCCAAAGATTTTTAGTAGTTTCATAAGAGCTATTTATTCTAATGCCTTTGTGATCAAGGGTCATTTTTAAAGAATTGGAACAAAATTCGAACTTTACCTTAAATAGCAAGGTATTGACTAGGGGGCGAACCCCCTAATATACGTATTAGAAGTCTATGAATATAGAAGTTAGTTACGTAAGTTAATTCGTAAGTTACGTATATCTATTACTAATGAAAACGTTCGTAAATAAAATTAAACAAGTTTCGAGAAAGCCATTTAACCAAATAAAAGTAAAATTAATCTGCAAATTTGGTTTTAATTATTCATTTACGGTGAGTCAAAATCAAAACCTGCATTAATTCAAAAACGTTCAAAAATTAAATAAAAAACAAAGTTTGTTTTAACTGAAAGTAAGTAACGACGTTAAAACTTAAAACAAACAGAAATTATTCCGTATATGAAAGGGGCTGTCCCCTCCTCAACGCCTCGCTCTTTACGCTAAAGTTTGACTTTCTCACAACTCTATTATTTTTAAACAATAGAAACTTTAGCGTAAAGAGCGAGGCGTTGAGGAGGGGACAGCCCCTTTCATATACGGAATAATTTCTGTTCGTTTTAAGTTTTAACGTCGTTCCTTACTTTCACTTAAAAAAAACTTGTTTTTTTTAATTAATTGCTCTAAAAACAGAACCTGGAACTCTGTGATATTCCTGTAGAAAGACAATATCTTCCAATCAATCGAAACGAATATATCAACACGCTAAAAATGACTATAACTGATCAATTAGGTAGGTTAATTGATCTCAATGGAGAGAATATTGAATATGTTTTGGATTCGAAAAAAATTTTAATGAAATTATTTAATAAAATTTATCTATAATAAATGTTGATCAATTAAAAACAATTATTGTAGGCAATACAAGACAGTATGGTATTGGAATTGGTAGTTTCTTTAAAAATATCACCAATTCTTAATTATTCAAGACGTCCATAAAAAATATAAGAGATGAAGCACGTTCCAAAAACTTGGAACGTTTAAAACTTGAAAACTTAGAGGTTTAAACACTATTATTCAACCTCAACAGGAATTATTTAAAAATAGATCAATTGGAATATTGAAAATATTCGATAGATTATAATCAATAAGAGTTAAAGGATGTGAGATCTCTAAAAGATATTATTTGAAAAAAACTACGTTTTCTAAAGAGTTAAAGAGACTGAGTTACAAGGTCGAACCTCAAAATGTACAGGGATTAGGAGGCACAGTTGGGGGGCTGCCACCCCCCAAACCCCCCGCTTTCGCAGCCTTTAAATAAATAAAAAAGTTTTTTAAAGTGAAAGGAAGGAGCGACATTAAATCTTAAAACGAACAGAAATTATTCCGTATATGAAAGGGGCTGTGCCCTCCTCAACGCCTCGCTCTTTACGCTAAAGTTTGACTTTCTCACAACTCTTTTTTTAAACAATAAAAACTTTAGCGTAAAGAGCGAGGCGTTGAGGAGGGCACAGCCCCTTTCATATACAAAATAATTTCTGTTCGTTTTAAGATTTAATGTCGCTCCTTCCTTTCAGTTTAAAAAACTTTTTTATTTAAAGGCTGCGAAAGCGGGGGTTTGGGGCGGCAGCCTCCCAACTGTGCCTCCTAATCCCTGTACGTTTTAAGGTTCGACCTTGTAACTCAGCCTCTTTAACTCTTTAGAAAACGTAGTTTTTTTCAAATAATTTCTGCACGTTTTTGTACAGTTTATTACTTATTATTGCTTGACTAACTGTTAGCTGATTTAACAGCTTGCGGACTTGCGGGCTCTTAAAGGAAAACAAGCCCGCGTTTTCGCGGGCTCTTATAGGAAAACGATAAGAGCCCGCTTATAGCGGGCTCTTATAGGAAAACGAGGTTTTTCGTAAATTTAAATTCGGGGGATAATTTTTTCGGTCTGAAAATATCAAAAGATCCTAACAGGTCGAATTCTGCTTCGAATGAGTCCTCATTCACCCGGATCACTTGCCAACTGTGGCCTGTAGGCGTGGCTAAGAAAAAATTTTTTTTGAACTTTAGGTGGCGATATTTGGTTTTTGAAATACAGTGAAGGAGTGTTCGCATTGAGCTGAAATTTTCAGGATAATCTCCCGAGCCCTAGGAAAGCTTAACCTCTAAATTTCAACCCAATCAGACAACGTTAAAGGGGGGCTATGGTCGGAGGGTCGAAATTTCCGGCCCACTTTTACCCATGAAGATAAAGTCGGAGGGGGTGAAATATTGCACGTTTCTTAGTTTGAGCTTGGGCTACAAAATGCGATTACCGCTGTCTCTCTGCGACCGCTAGGACCGGAAATCGCTTAACATTGTGGTGGGTCGCCTCTTTATAGAGGCACAAGTGTGCCTCCTTGATTATTTGAAAGAAACTACGTTTTCTAAAGAGTTAAAGAGGCTGTTAAAAGGTCGAACATCAGAACGTAAAAATATTAAATTAAATATAAACTCAAAGTCTCACTCTTTAAGCTAAAGTTTTTATTTTTTAAAAAAAGAGTTGGTAGATAGTAAAACTTTATCGAAAAGAGCGACGCGTTGAGGAGGGCACAGCCCCTTTCATATACAGAAGCGGGGGTTTGGGGGGCGGCAGCCCCCCAACTGCACCTCCTAATCCCTGTACGTTTTAAGGTTCGAACTTGTGACTCAACCTCTTTAACAGCCCCCCAACTGTGCCTCCTAATCCCTGTACGTTTTAAGGGTCAACCTTGGAACTCAGCCTCTTTAACTCTTTAGAAAACGTAATTTTTTTCAAATAATATAAAAAAGAAACTCGAGTTTCTTTTTATAAATTTAAATTCTGTATATGAAAAATTTTCTCTAACTGTGAATCAAACCCGGGCGGTTCGCCTGACAGTCAGGAGTCTTAACCGCTGCACTAAAGACACACAATTGGCATTGTTTTTAGTAAGGGGAACCTTTTTTTGAATCAAGCAAAACTTTATATTTGTTTTTTTGAAAACAGGGAAGGAGTGATAAGATTGAGCTGAAATTTCGAAGATGAGATCCCAGGCCCCAGGAAAGCTTATCCTCTAAATTTCAGCCCGATCAGACAACGTTAAAGGGGCGTTGTGGTGGGAAAAATTAACATGGGCTATTATAGGAAAACAAGGTTTTTCGTAAATGTAAATTCGGGGGATAATTTTTTCGGTCTGAAAATATCAAAAGGCCCTAACAGGTCAAATTCTGCTTCGAATGAGTCCTCATTCACCCGGATCCGGTGCCAACTGTGGCCTGTAGGCGTGGATAAGAAAAAAAAAAGAAATGAATTTTAAGTGGCTATATTTGTTTTTTTTTTGAAAACAGGGAAGGAGTGATCGGATTGAGATGAAATTTCGAGGATAAGCTCCTGGGCCCTAGTAAAGCTTAACCTGTAAATTTAAGCCCAATCGGACAACTTTAATGGGGGGCTGTGGTGGGAGGGTCGAAACTTCCGGCCCAGTTTACCCCATGAAGATAGAGTCGGAGGAGGATGAAATTTTGCAAGTTTCTTAGTTTGAGTTTGGGCTACAAAATGCGATTACTGCCGTCTCTCTGCGACCTCTAATACCTGAAAACGCTTAACAGTGTGGAGGGTCGCCTCTTTATAGAGGCACAAGTGGGCCTCCTTGATATGGTTTTAATTAACAAGATATATTTCAATAAACATCTTGATGAACAGAGGAAAGGCTTATTGGATGCAATGATTTTAAGGAAGGGTCTTAAATTAAATCCCAGGGGAAGCTGTTTTTTACACCCTTCGTGATAATTGAAGATCCTCCTTCATTGCTTGAAAATCTTTTAAATTTATTTAATAATTTGTCCCGTATATATATGGCAGTGAATCAAGTTGTTGCTCCTTATTAAATATTTGAAAGGCCTGTTATTGATGATTCTACAACCAAATATGAATTTACAGAAATAAGACAAAACAATATGACTGTATCTCAACAATTAAATTATAATTACATTTTAAAAGATGTGGATTCTTCCACGATATGGAATCATGGATTCTTCCAAGTGATAGTTACCTTTATGCAAAAGTGAAAACAACACGATTGGATGGAACAAATATGCGTAATAGTGATGAAGCCATTTAATAAATAATGAATTTAATTTGTTCAGAAATGCTAAATATATTATCAATGGAAAATATATTAGAAATACTGAGTATGTAGGTATAACGACTACTGTTAAAAATGTATTAGAATTTTCAGATGACTATAGTCGAAGCGCAGCTACTAATATGTTTTGGTCGGAAGATAAAACCCAATCCGTTGATTCCTTTAAAGCAGAAAATGGGTTTGAAAGCAGTTTTACACCTGTTGCATCTATGGACAACGGCCTCTGCAAAGGGTTGCCTCGGCCTTTTCGGGGTACCTGCAAGACTGGGGACCTTGTGGTCAACTCAATTCCCACTTGAGGAGTGACGTCCCTCGAGGAAATTATAGCCTAGTAAACGACACAGCATTCGCACGGGATTCTGACTAATGGACAATTCTTCTGGGCTTGGTATGTTTTGATGGGCGTCTTTGGGCTGAAAAACCTCTTCCTAGCTAATTTATCTATTATGGGTTGTCTCCTCGTAGTAGCATAATATTTGCAGGCATGAATATATAATGAGTCGGAGGTAATAGGCTTGAGACTGTTTGTGCAGGATTTTGACTTTTGGTGACAGAAAATCATCGCCAATTGCTGAAAACCATGTTGTAACAAAGATGGGCAAAGGATCGCACAAAGCCTCCATTCATGCTGGAGGTCCCAGGGGCTTCTTGCTGTCCGGTTCTAAGCCGGCTTAAGCACTTCGGTATAGACTTGAGAAGACATGTGATGCACGGGTGTCTGGGATCATTGCTTTTCCTGAGGCGAAAATATTTTCAATGATTTAAAGAAAATGAAAATTGCAACTTGGAATGCTACGACATTAAAAAATTACTATCGTATCGACATTTTGACTGACGAATTCAGACGATTCGAACTGAATTTATTAGGAGTTTCAGAAACTCATATCCCAGGGGTAGGAAGCATAAAATTAGGTGATATAGAATTTCACTCAGGCAGGAAGGATGGGGTACATAGACAGGGAGTAGGGCTCATGATGAATAAGGAAGCTGCTAAGTCTTGTTTAGGCTGGGAAGGTATCAATAATAGAATACTAATTGCTCATTTTATGACTAGAAAGTTCAGGATATCAGTTATAGTAGTATATGCCCCTGTAAAACTGACTGACGGAGATACTAGGGACTCAGATGAATTTTATTTACAGTTACAGGAGCAAATAGACAAGGTCCCAGGTAGAAATATGATGTTATTACTGGGAGATTTTAACGCCCAGGTAGGTAGAAATAGGGATAGATGGTATCCCAGCCTGGGTAAATTTGGTGTAGGAAAAGAAAACAGTAATGGTTACAGACTTTTGCAGTGTTGTAGGTATAACAATCTAGTTATAACCAATACGGTGTTTGGTCATAAAATGGCTCATAAGCTAACATGGTGTTCACGTGATGGTAACACAGCAAACCTTATTGATTATGTTATAGTAAACAGAAGACTGGCAGGATCAATACAAGATACTAGGGTATATAGGAGTGCTGTTATTGATGTTAAAAGTAAAGATCACCATCTAGTAGTGTCAAGGGTTAATTTAAATTGAAATATCGGAAGGGTAACTACCTCCCGGGAATTTATGATGTTGGTAGACTCCAGGATGAGAATTTGAGAGAAACTTTCCAGATACAGTTGAATACTAAACTTGAGAGTTTAAAATTTGATAATGTGGAAGATGGTTGGAATAATTTTAGAAAAATAATTTGTGAAGTTGCTGAAGGTGTATTAGGGAAGAAAGCTAGAGCTGCAGCTAAGAATATTAGTAAAAAAGCTTTATGTTTAATGGAAAGGAGAAAGGACTTGTACAAGAATTATCTGAGTGATAGATCATATGAAAACAAAAGAAATGTGAAGAAAGAGAAGAAAGCAGTAATATCTGAACTAAGGAGGTGTGAATTGGAGGCCATGGATAAGATTGATGAGAACATGGAAGATGCAGCTAGACGGTACAATAATAAAATATTGTACTGGCACGTTGAGAGGATTGACTACTCCCTCTCAACAAATTGAGAGGGAGTAGTCAATCCGGACTTGTCGCAGTTAAAGATAGGAATGTGGTCGCAATTAGCGATAAGGAAAAAATCAAAGAGAGATGGGCCGAACATTTTGAGAACTTGCTTAACCGAGATAGAGTTGATGGAAAAAATATCGAGGAAAATGAAAAAGTTTTTGATACTTTGGATGTGAAGGAAGATTTGTTTTGTGAGGAGGAATTAGCAACAGTACTAAAAGGATTAAAGAATAATAAGGCTCCAGGTGCTGATAGGGTGGTAAATGAGTTTCTTAAATATGGTGGCTCTGGGGTCAGAAATAAGTTATTGAAGATTATGAATATGATTTTTGAAAAAGGGGAAGTACCTAACGATTTTAGGAAAACCTTAATTAAGCCACTTTATAAGAAAGGTGATAAAAGTGAGTGTGGTAATCATCGAGGCATTAGTCTGATCTCTGTAGGTAGTAAATTACTTAGTAATATGATACTTTTTAGACTGAGAGATGCCGTAGACAAAGTTTTACGAGAAGAGCAGTGCGGTTTTAGAAAAGGTAGAGGATGTGTCGACCAAATTTTCACTCTTAGGCTAATAATTGAGAAGTGCCTGAGTTTTCAAACACCTTTGGTCCTTAGTTTTATAGATTATGAGCAAGCGTTCGATTCTGTTGATAGAAGAGCTTTAGTAAAGGTTTTATCCTTGTATGGTATACCAGACAAATACATTAAAGTGATTAGTGCTATGTACGAGAATACCACTGCTGCAGTTAAGGTAGGAAATGAGGTTAGCAGCTGGTTTTGTATTAAATCAGGAGTTAAGCAGGGCTGTGTTCTATCCCCCATTATATGGATTATTTTGATGGACTTTGTTTTAAGGAGCACAGGAAAGCAATGGGAGACCAAGGAATCAAATGGGGAGGAAAAAGTTTCCTAGACTTGGATTATGCTGATGATTTAAGCATCCTAGATGAAAATGTGAGAAAAATAAATGAAGTTTAAGAGGCGAGTTCAGGGTGCTAGAATCGGTTTAAAAATTAATGTTAGGAAGACTAAGTCACTAAGGCTAGGAATAAGTGAAGTTGAAAACGTGACGTTGGGTAATGAAAAGATTGATCAGGTGGGCAGCTTCACTTACCTTGGTAGTATTATTAGTAAAGATGGTGGGAGCAGTGAAGATGTTAAAAATAGAATAGCCAAGGCTCAGGGTGTTTTTTCACAGTTAAAAAAAAGTCTGGAAGAATAGGAATATAAGTCTGCAATCCAAGATTAGAATATTAGAAGCTACAGTGATGACAGTGGTCAAATATGGCTCTGAAGCATGGACGCTCCGTAAAGCGGAAGAAGATTTGCTAGATGTTTTCCACAGAAATTGCTTAAGGATTGTTCTGGGTACCCGGCTGACTGGCCGTATTTCAAACAATAGACTATACGAAAAATTTGGTTCAATACCGCTCTCTAGGGCTATAATGAAAGAAAGGTTGAGGTGGCTAGGGCACGCTGTGCAGAAGAAGGATGACAGATTGCCGAAGAGTGTTCTTTTCGGCCAACAGTCTAGGGCTAAACGGAAAGCAGTTCGTCCCCGTCTTGGGTGGGAGGACGTCATAAAGAAAGATTTAAAGGAAATGGGAACTTCGTGGGCGGGTGTTAAAAGGGAGGCTTTGAATAGATTGGGGTGGGGGGGGATCTTGCGTAGCTGTGTTGGCCTCAGGCGGCTTGGTGCTGTGGTGAGTTGTTAGTAGTAGTAGTATTATCGCGATTATTTGGATTTTGTCAAGATATTAATCGTGTCTTTAGGGGCATTACACATCAAATTATATTAAGAAGAAATTATTTTTCCAATATAATTATAAAATCTGGAGCTCAAAATTTTAAAGTAGATGTAATGCATTTATCATGGATGTTACCCGTATTTAAAGGTTTGATCTTAAAGGTCTGTGAAAGAAAAGGGAAAGATAATAATAATTATCTAGATATTGATATCTAACTATCCATTAAATATTAAATCATATTAAATTATAATATTTTATCAGTAGTTTGTATAAAGTATTGAATATAAGTAAAGTATGCACCAATTTCTTATTTCACAAGAGTAGAGAAGGGGGTACCAGCCCTGAATACACTGCGTGCTGCCATCTACAATTTAGTCTAACGCTGACGGGACATAATTTATTCAAGGATTATCGATCGAGTTTAATGAGGTCAAGGTCAATTGATTTGTTGTTGTTCGTGTGAATGACACTGGGGTAAAGTTTGCACATGTGTATTAACGGGGGAGAGATGTATTGATCTAGGACAAGAGGGGGAAGTGGAATTCCGAGAACTTGATTTACATAAATGAAGGGGAGAGGATTTCTAAGAAATTGATTACATAAAAGAAGGGGACAGAATTTCTGAGAAATTGATTTGTATAATCGAGGGGAATTATTGACCTATGAAAGGCGAATCTAGCAATGAGATCACTTGTTTCGTAGGAATTATAAAAGATTCTAAGGAGATTTACATTATATTTTCAAGTAAAGCTTCCTCTGATCTAACGTGACAGAGATAAATTAATATTCTATTTTTCAATATGACTTCTCCGATCATAAGGTCAGAGTGATAAATTAATATTCTATCGAAACCATAATAGTGTAGCTAGGAACATCTTAGAGATGAAGAGATTAACGCGGGAAAGGGTTTCCTAGGAATTTCAAATGTGACAGCGCAGGGATGCCGAAACAAAAGGAACACGCAGAAATCACTTTTAGGGGATTATTTGGGCGAAACCGTTTGAAACATTTTAGAAGATGATTTTGAAGATGATTGGGGCGAAACTCTGTGGTCGCTATAATACACAAGTTCCATTTGATCAATTTTGTGAGGTCCCCTACCCCAACCCCAAAGGCCCCCGAGCCCCCAAAGGCCCCCGAGCCCCCAAATGCCCCCCGGGCCCCAAAACACCCCCAAGCCCCCAAAGACCCCCCGGGCTCCAAAGACCCCCCTGGGATCCCTAAGGCCCCCCACGCCCCCAAAGGCCCCCGAGCCCCTCCCTTCCTCCCTCCCGTTTTGAATTTTTTTAAGTTTTTTCGGACTGAATTTTTTAGACTTAGAAATTATCCAACATTTTTCCGGTTTTTTCTTTAACCCATTGGCATAGTTTTACCTTAGAGTCTTAGCTTAGAGTTTTAGTTAGAGTTGAAGTTTACTTTAGTTTTAGTCAAGAGTTTAGAGTTCTAGCTTAGAGTCTTAGCTTAGAGTTTTTGTTAGAGTTCTAGTTTAGTTTAGTTTCAGTTAAGAGTTTAGAGTTTTTAGCTTAGAGTCTTAGCTTAGAGTTTTTGTTAAAGTTATAGTTTAGTTTAGTTTTAGTTAAGAGTTTAGAGTTTTAGCTTAGAGTCATAGCTTAGAGTTTTATTTAGAGTTTAAGTTTAGTTTAGTTCAGTGTTACTTTATAGTTTTAGCTTAGAGTCTTAGCTTAGAGTTTTAGTTAGAGTTGAAGTTTAGTTTAGTTAAGAGTTTAGAGTTTTAACCTAGAGTCTTAGCTTAGAGCTTTAGTTAAAGTTCTAGTTTAGTTTAGTTTTAGTTAAGAGTTTAGAGTTTTAGCCCAGAGTCTTAGCTTATAGTTTTGTTAGAGTTCTAGTTTAGCTTAGTTTTAGTTAAGAGTTTAGAGTTTTAGCTTAGAGTTTTTGTTAGAGTTCTAGTTTAGTTATAATTAAGAGTTGAGAGTTTTAGCCTAGAGTCTTAGCTTAGAGTTTAGTTAGAGTTGAAGTTTAGTTTAGCTATAGTTAAGAGTTTGGAGTTTTAGCTTTGAGTCCTAGCTTAAAGTTTTGATTAGAGTTCTAGTTTATTTTAGTTTTACTTAAGAGTTTAGAGTTTTAGCTTAGAGTCTTAGCTTAAAGTTTTTGTTGAAGTTCTAGTTTAGTTTAGTTATAGTTAAGAGTTTGGAGTTTTAAATTAGAGTCTAAGCTTAGAGTTCTTGTTAGAGTTCTAGTTTAGATTAGTTATAGTTAAGAGTTTGGAGTTTTACCTTGGAGTCTTAGCTTAGAGTTTTAGTTAGAGATGAAGTTTACTTTAGTTTTAGTTAAGAATTTAGATTCTTAGCTTAGAGTTTTAGTTAGAGTTGAAGTTTAGTTTAGTAATAGTTAAGAATTTAGAGTTTTAGCTTAGAGTCTTAGCTTAGAGTTTTTGTTAGAGTTCTAGTTTAGTTTATTTATAGTTAAGGATTGAGAGTTTTAGCCTAGAGTCTTAGCTTAGAGTTTAGTTAGAGTTGAAGTTTAGTTTAGCTATAGTTAAGGGTTTGGAGTTTTAACTTTGAGTCTTAGCTTAGAGTTTTAGTTAGAGATAAAGTTTACTTTAGTTTTAGTTAAGAACTTAGAGTATTAGCTTATAGTTTTAGTCAGAGTTGAAGTTTAGTTTAGTAATAGTTAAGAATCTAGAGTTTTAGCTGATAGTCTTTGCTTATAGTTATAGTTATAGTTCTAGTTTAGTTTATTTTTATTTAAGAATTTATAGTTTTAGAATAGTGTCTAAGCTTAGAGTTTTAGATAAATTTGTAGTTTGGTTAAGTTAAGAAGTTAGAGTTTTAGCCTAGAGTCTTAGCTTAGAGTTTTTGTTAGAGTTCTAATTTAACTTAGTTTTGGTTAAAAGTTTTGAGTTTAGAGTCTTAGCTTATAGTCATAGCCTAGGGTTTTAGATATAGTTGGTTTAGTCTAGTTTAGTTTTAAATTATAGATGTATATTAGAGTTTTAGCTTAGAGTTGAAGTTTAGTTTAGTTATAGTTAAGAGTTTAGATTTTTAGCATAGAGTCTTAGCTTAGAGTTTTAATTAGAGTCGAAGTTTAGTTTAGTTATAGTTAAGAATTTAGATTTTTTCCTTAGAGTCATAGCTTAGTGTTTTAGTTAAAGTCGTAGTTTACTTAGGTTTTAGTTAAGAGTTTAGAGTTTTAGCTAAGAGCTTAGCTTAGTGCTTTTGTTGAAGTTCTAGTTTACATTAAATTTAGCTTAGTTATTATGAGGTTAGAGTTTTACCTTAGAGTCTTAGCTTAGAATTTCTTTTACAGTTGAAGTTGGGTTTAGGTTTAGTTAAGAGTTTAGAGTTTTAGGTTAGATCCATATCTTAGAATTTTAGTTAAAGTTTTAGTTTAGTTAAGTTTTAGTTAAGAGTTCAGAGTTTTAGCCTAGAGTCGTAGCTTAGAGCTTTAGTTACAGTTGAAGTTTAGTTTAGTTATAGTTAAGAGCTTAGAATTTTTAGCTTAGAGTCTTAGCTTAGAGTTTTTGTTAGAGTTCTAGTTTAGTTTAGTTTTTGTTAAGAGTTTAGAGTTTTAGCTTAGAGTCTTAGCTCAGAATTCTAGTTAGAGTTGAAGTTTAGTTTAGTTTAGTTTTAATTTATATTTTTAGCTTAGAGTTCTAGTTTAGTTTATTTTTAGTTGAGTTTAGAATTTTAGCTTAGAGTCTTAGCTTAGAGTTGTAGTTAGAGTTGAAGTTTAGTTATAGTTAAGAGTTTAGAGTTTTAGCTTAGAGTCTTAGATTAGAGTTTTAGTTAGAGTTGAAGTTTAGTTTAGTTACAGTTAAGAGTTGAGAGTTTTAGCTTAGAGTCATAGCTTAGAGTTTTAGTTAAAGTTGTAGTTTAGTTAATTTTTAGTTAAGAGTTTAGAGTTTTAGCCTAGAGTCTTAGCTTAGAGTCTTAGCTTAGAGTTTTTGTTGATGTTCTAGTTTAGTTATAGTTAAGAGTTTTACCTTTGAGTCCTAGCTTAGAGTTTTAGTTAGAGTTGAAGTTTACTTTAGTTTTAGTTAAGAGTTTAGAGTTTTAGCTTAGAGTCTTAGCTTAGAGTTTTTGTTAGAGTTCAAGTTAATCTATAATAGTTAAGAGTTTAGAGTTTTTAGCTTAGAGTCTTAGCTTAGAGTTTTTCTTGAAGTTCTAGTTTAGTTTAGTTATAGTTAAGAGTTTAGAGTTTTAGCTTAGAGTCTTAGCTTAGAGTTTTTGTTAGAGTTCTAGTTTAGTTTAGTTTTAGTTAAGAGTTTAGAGTTTTACCTTAGAGTCATAGCTTAGAGTTTTAGTTAAAGTTGAAGTTTAGTTTAGTTTTAATTTATAGTTTTAGCTTAGAGTCTTAGCTTGGACTTTTAGTTAGAGTTGAAGTTTAGTTATAGTTAAGAGTTAAGAGTTTTAGCCTAGACTCCTAGCTTAAAGTTTTAGTTAGAGTTCTAATTTAGTTTAGTTTTTGTTAATAGTTTAGAGTTTTAGCCTAGAGTCTTAGCTTAGAGTTTTGTTAGAGTTCTAGTTTAATTTAATTTTAGTTAAGAGTTTAGAGTTTTAGCTTAGAGTCATAGCTTAGAGTTTTAGTTAGAATTTTAGTTTAGTTTATTATTAGTTTAAAGTTTTTGCATAGTGCCTTATCTCAGCTCTTTAGTTAGGGTTGACGTTTTGTACAGTTTTAGTTATTAGTTTAGAGTTTTAGCTTAGAATATTAGCTAAGAGTTTAGTTAGGGTTGGAGTTTATTTTATCTTTAGATATTAGTTTGGAGTTTTAGCTTTGTGTCCTAGCTTAAAGTTTTAGTTAGAGCTCTAATTTAGTTTAGTTTTAGTTAAGAGTTTAGAGTTTTAGCCTAGAGTCTTAGCTTAGAGTTTTGTTAGAGTTATAGTTTAGTTTAATTTTAGTTAAGAGTTTAGAGTTTTAGCCTAGAGTCTTATCTGAGAGTGTTAGTTTGAAATTAATTTAACTTTATTAACAGCGAAGACTTTAGTTCTTTACCCGATTCTGAGATTAGCGTTTAATTAGAATTGTATTTTAGCTTAATTATAGTTAAAATTTGGTAGTTCTAGATTAAATTCCTAGCTTAGAACTTAGCTGGGGTTGGTGTATAGTTTATCTTTATATAAGAGTTTGGAGTTTTTGCTTTGAATCCTACTTCATAGATTTAGTTAGAGTTGAAGTTTTGTTTTATTATAATTAAGAATTCAGAGTTTTATCTTATAGACATAGATTCGAGTTTATGTTAGACTTTTAGTTTAGTTTATTCTTAGTTTAGTGTTTTAACTTAGAATTTTAACTTAGAGTTATTAGTTAGAGTTATAGTTTAGTTTAGTTTTAGTTAAGAGTTTAGAGTTTTATATTTGAGTCTTAGCTTAGAGTTTTAGATAGAGTTATAGTCTTGTTTTATTTTAGTTAAGAGTTTTGTTTCTTATCTTAGAGTATTAGCTTAGAGCCTTAGTTAGAGTTCTAGTGTAGTTTATTTTCATTTAAGAGTTAAGGGTTGTAAATTGAGGAGAATATTATAGATTTATTTAGATCTGTAGTCTAGTTTTTTTTTGTTAAGAGCTTAGAGTTTTATATTAGAGTCTTATCTTAGAGATTTAGTTAGAGTTCTAGTTTAGTTTAGTTTTAGTTAAGAGTTTAGAGTTTTATCTTGGAGTCTTAGCTTAGAGATTTAGTTAGAGTTCTAGTTTAGTTTATTTTTGTTAAGAGCTTAGAGTTTTACCTTAGAGTCTTAGCTTAGAGTTTTAGTTAGAGTTGAAGTTTAGTTATAGTTAAGAGTTTAGAGTTTTAAATTGGAGTCATAGCTTATATTTTTAGCTACAGTTCTAGTTTAGTTTAGTTTTAATTAATAGTTTATAGTTTTACATTAGAGTTTTAGCTTAGAGTTTTAGTTAGAGTTCTAGTTTAGTTTAGTTTTAGTTAAGAGTTTAGAGTTTTAGCCTAGAGTCTTAGCTTAGAGTTTTAGTTAGACTTCTAGTTTAGTTTAGTTTTAGTTAAGAGTTTAGAGTTTTACCTTAGAGTCATAGCTTAGAGTTTTAGTTAGAGTCGAAGTTTAGTTTAGTTTTACTTTATAGTTTTATATTAGAGTCTTAGCTTGGACTTTTAGTTAGAGTTGAAGTTTAGTTTAGTTACAGTTAAGAGT
Source organism: Artemia sp. Qi Xiang Cuo (assembly GCF_049724085.1). Taxonomy (NCBI): domain Eukaryota; kingdom Metazoa; phylum Arthropoda; class Branchiopoda; order Anostraca; family Artemiidae; genus Artemia; species Artemia sp. Qi Xiang Cuo. The sequence goes on along the minus strand of NC_142810.1, from coordinate 25,203,748 downwards.
TTAGAGTTTTAGCCTAGAGTCCTAGCTTAAAGTTTTAGTTAGAGCTCTAGTTTAGTTTAGTTTTAGTTAAGAGTTTAGAGTTTTAGCCTAGAGTCTTAGCTTAGAGTTTTGTTAGAGTTCTAGTTTAGTTTAGTTTTAGTTAAGAGTTTAGAGTTTTAGCTTAGAGTCATAGCTTAGAGTTTTAGTTAGAGTTGAAGTTTAGTTTAGTTATAGTTAAGAGTTTGTAGTTTTAGCTTAAAGTGTTAGCTTAGAGTTTTAGTTAGAGTTGAAGTTTAGTTTAGTTATATTTAAGAGTATAGAGTTTTAGCCTAGAGTCTTAGCTTAGAATTTAGTTAGAGTTGAAGTTTAATTTCGCTATAGTTAAGAGTTTGGAGTTTTAGCTTTGAGTCTCAGCTTAGTGTTTAAATTAGAGTCGAAGTCAAAATTAGTGTTCGTTAAGAATTGGTAGTTATAGATTGGAGACTTAGCATAAAGTTTTTGATAGAGTTTTAGTTTAGTTTAGTTTTAGCTAAGAGTTTTAGCCTAGAATCTTAGCTTAGATTTTTAGTTAGAGTTATAGTTTATTTTATTTTTAGTTAAGAGTTGAGAGTTTTTTACTGGAGTCTCAGCTTATAGTTTTAGCTAGAGTTATAGTTTAGTTGAGTTTTAGTTAAGAGTTTAGAGTTTTACCTTAGAGGCTTAGCTTAGAGTTTTATTTAGAGTTCTAGTTTAGTTTATTTTTGTTAAGAGCTTAGAGTTTTAGCTTAGAGTCTTATCTTAGAGATTTAGTTAGAGTTCTAGTTTAGTTTAGTTTTAGTTAAGAGTTTAGAGTTTTACCTTGGAGTCTTAGATTAGAGATTTAGTTAGAGTTGAAGTTTAGTTATAGTTAAGAGTTTTAGAGTTTTAGCTTGGAGTCATAGGTTATAGTTTTAGTTAGAGTTCTAGTTTAGTTTAGTTTTAATTAAGAGTTTATAGTTTTACCTTAGAGTTTTAGCTTAGAGTTTTAGTTAGATTTCTAGTTTAGTTTAGTTATAGTTCAGAGTTTAGAGTTTTAGCTTAGAGTCTTAGCTTAGAGTTTTGTTAGAGTTCTAGTTTAGTTTAGTTTTAGTTAAGAGTTTAGAGTTTTACCTTAGAGTCTTAGCTTAGAGTTTTAGTTAGAGTTGAAGTTTAGTTACAGTTAAGAGTTTAGAGTTTTAGGTTGGAGTCTTAGCTTAGAGTTTTAGTTAGAGTTATAGTTTAGTTTGGTTTTTGTTAAGAGTTTAGAGTTTTGGCCTAGAGTCCTAGCTTAGAGTTTTAGTTAGAGTTTAAGTTTAGTTCAGTTATAGTTAAGAGTTTAGAGTTCAGAGTTTTAGCTTAGAGGCTTAGCTTAGAGTTTTAGTTAGAGTTCTAGTTTATTTTTACTTAAGAGTTTTAGCTTAGAGTTTCAGCCTTGAGCTGAGGAGGGGGACAATAGATATTGATGACAATAATAAATTAACATAACCGCAAAATTCCACATTATTACATAGAAATACCAAAACCATAGGTTAGATTAGGTTAGAGGTTAGGTTTCTCCACGTTTAAGTTAGGTTAGGTTAGCTTATCATGAGCGCTCATGAGCACTAAAATTAAAGTAAACTAGAACTTCAACAAAAGCTCTAAGCTAAGACTCTGGGCTAAAACTCTAAACTCTTAACTAAAACTAAACTAAACTGGAACTCTAACTAAAACTCTAAGCTAAGACTCTAGGCTAAAACTCTTAATTATAACTAAACTAAACTTCAACTCTTACTAAAACTCTAAGCTAAGACTCTAAGCTAAAACTATAAAGTAAAATTAAACTTCAACTCTAACTAAAACTCTAAGCTATGACTCTAAGCTAAAACTCTAAACTCTTAACCAAAACTAAACTAAACTCGAACTTCAACAAAAACTCTAAGCTAAGACTTTAAGCTAAAAACTCTAAACTCTTAACTAAAACTAAACTAAACTAGAACTCTAACTAAAATTCTAAGCTATGACTCTAAGCTAAAACTCTAAATTCTTAACTATAACTAAACTAAACTTCAACTCTAACTAAAACTCAAAACTCTAACTAAAAAAATTCAAAAAGGGAGGGAGGAAGGGAGGGGCTCGGGGGCCTCTGGGGGTGCGGGGGCCTTTGGGAGCCCAGGGGGGTCTTTGGGAGCCTGGGGATGGTCCTTGGGGGCTCAGGGGGCTCGGATGACCTTTGGGCGTCTGGGGGGCCTTTGGGGGCTCGGGGGGCTCTTGGGGGCTCGGGGGCCCTTTGGGGTTGGGTTAGGGGGCCTTTTGGGGTTGGGGTAGGGGACCTCACAACATTGATCAAATGGAACTTGTGTATTATAACGACCACAGAGTTTTGCCCCAATCATCTTCAAAATCATCTTCTAGAATGTCTCAAACGGTTTCGCCCAAATAATCCCCTAAAACTAATTTCTGCGTGTTCCTTTTGTTTTGGCATCCCTGCGCTTTCAGATTTAAAATTCCTAGGAAACCCTTTCCCGCGTTAATCTCTTCATCTCTAAGATGTTCCTAGCTACACTATTATGGTTTCAATAGAATATTAATTTATCCCTCTGACCTAAAGATCGGAGAAGCCATATTTAAAAATAGAATATTAATTTATCTCTTTCACGTAAGATCAGAGAAGCCATATTTAAAAATATAGTTTCTATCTCTTTAGAATCCCGTATAATTCCTAGGAAACAAGTGATGTCGTTTCTAATTCCCCTTTAGTAGATCAATAATTCCCCTCGATTATGCAAATCAATTTTTCAGAAATTCTTTCCCCTTCTTTTATTTAATCGATTTCTCGGAAATCCTCTCCCCTCCATGTATGCAAATCAAGTTCTCGGACATCCACTTCCCCCTCTTGTCCTAGATCAATACATCTCTCCCCCGTTAATGCGCATGTGCAAATTTCACCCCAGTGTCATTACACCTAGACGAACAACAACAAATAAATCGACCTTGCCCCATTAAACTCGATCGATAATCCTTGAATAAATTATGTCCCGTCAGCGTTAGACTAAATTGTAGATGGCAGCACGCAGTGTATTCAGGGCTGGTACCCCCTTCTCTACTCACAAGAACTGTTTTGATCTTAAAGCTTAAGATGGGAGTTTGTAAAAATATCGGAAATTTTAACTTAAAATGGTGTGGATTCAATTGAAAAGGGGGTAGATTGATGGGTTGATCTAGGTTGGGCATAACCGGCCACTACTACCGAAGGTATTTTTGACGTTTTTCTTTTAATGTTCATAAATAAAAAAAAATTGCTGAGAATTCCAGAAATAGACATCTTGATATATTAAGCAATCGGCCTACTTTCATTAGATCTTTAGACTAATATTTTTAGTGTCTTAATTTTCTTTAATTTTTTTTTTAGGTTTTGAAAGAAAAGGACGGAAAAAGGTAGAAAATGTCTTATTTGTAAATATTGATTAATCTTTGTACTGTCGTTATTTTCTTTAATGTTTTTTTTTATTTTTGTTAACATTTTCCACGAAAACAACACTAATCAAAATGCATATGGTATTGTCCTCGACGAAATACAAAAAGCGTTCAAGCCACTTGGAGGATTTGAAAGAGAAGGACGGGATACAAAATTTATTATTTGTAAACATTGATTGATGTTTTTGCTGTCGTTAATTACTTTAATGTTTTTTTTTTGGATTTTTGTCAACATTTTGACAAAAAAAACTACACTATTCAAAATGTATATTTCATTATCCTCAACGAAATACAAAAGGTATTCAAGCCACTAGGAGGTTTTGAAAGAGAAGGACGTGAAGAGGCAGAAAATTTTTTATTTGTAAACATTGATTAATCTTTTTGCTGTGGTTATTTTCTTTAATTTTTTTTTTTGGATTTTGTTATTATTTTGAAAAAAACTACACTATTCAAAATGCATTTGGTATTGTCCTCAACGAAATACAAAAGGCGTTCAAGCCATTTGGAGGCTTTGAAAGAGAAGGGCGGGAAAAGGTAGAAAATTTCTTGTTTTTAAACATTGATTTATCTTTTTACTTTCGTTATTTTCCTTATTTATTTTTTTTGTTTTTTTATTATTTTGAAAAAAAATACACTGTTCAAAATGCATACGGTAATGTTCTTAACGTAATACAAAAGACATTCAAGCCACTTGGAGGTTTGAAAGGGAAGGAAAGGGATATTTAGCACTTCTCTTATTTGTAAATATTGATTAGCCTTCAGATATCATTTCTTTGGTTTTGTTGTTGTTGATATTACTGCAAATTAAAAACAAAATCGAAATAAAAATTGCTTTCAATGAAGTGCAAAAGACGCTCTGGCCTTTGGAAGGCTTAGGACGTATCGGCCCTACGCCTATTTAAGTTAAGTTTTGTTCGTTTTAATACTGACTTAGTTATTTACAATTTTTATTCGTTTTTGGTCTCATTTATCAATTATTGTAATTTTCGTTTTAAGTTTGAATTATTATATGAATATATCCTTGATCATCGGTTTTCCTGCTTTAGAATTAATGTTTTGGCTCGCTATTTTTATTATGGACAGCATTTTCCAACAAATTTTAATAATAGTTTTACTATAGAAATTTTGATGGAATGGGAGGGGGAATATTATTCAAACAGATTGAAAATATTTATATATTCTGGCCTTCCGTAGGACTGCAGATATCCTGATCACAGAGGTAGTTTTAGGGGAAGGGGTCATATTGGGGACTTGCCCCGGCCACAGTAATTTTAGAGGTGTAAAATTTCAAATGAATTACCTACATTACTAGCATGTTTGGAGCCAGAGGGAGAGTGTATGGCCCCTCACAACCAACACTAGATCCACCATTGGGCTTGCTTGCATAATTTGCTTTAGCTTAATTATTAAGCTTTAATAAGACATAGCAAAAGACTATAAACTAGAATTTAATTAAAAAATAAACTAGCAAATAATTATTTTAATTTTAGTAGTTTAATATATTTGATTATCTCCTTTTTTCAACAATAAGGAATAATTTTTAAAAACTAGTATTTGATTATCTCCTTAATATCAGGGTTTTTTTTCAAGGGTGAATAGCCTAAACAAGTTTGCTTCTGGCAGTTGATGTATTCAGAAAATCAGTAGAACAAATAACATCCTTAAATTAACCAAACTCTTTACTTGTCAGTAAAGTGCACAGGTTTCAGTAGTTCAGTAAATTAAAAATTTTAAAAATATTTTTGTGAAATCTTGGAAAGCAGAAACAGACAAGGTAGTACTAGTCGTGGTGGAAGTTAGCATTTTAGGAGTAGTTGTGGAAGCAATAGAGGTGGAAGGAGTAATTGTTGCAGGAGTTTTCATCGTAGCTAAGATAAGAGTAACCCTGGTAGGAGTAGTCCTGTTAGGAGCAGCAGTGGGAGTGGTGGAGAAAGGAGTAGCAGTAATAGTGGTAGTAGTGGTGTAGTGGTGACCTCAAAATAGCATATCTATGGCTTTAAGTAGTAGTTTAGCTATAACAGTATAGTACGGCTCTTAGCACGGCCATATCAAGGATTTTTCTTTGAGTGTGAGGGGGGTATTCTTTATTCGGAGGGAAGGGAGGCAGTCTACATAGTAAACTTTCAAAGCATCATAATGGTATTATATGGCTTTTTGTTACGCTTTTACAAGTCAGACAAACTTTTCAGGGGGGGGGGGGGGTAAACCTCTGAACTCTCCCTGCATATGGCCTTGGCTCTAAGTAGTACTAGTAGCATTAGTAGTAATAGTTACAAGCAGTAATATTTTTCGTGGTAGTAATATTAACATAGTAGTAACAGCAGGAGGTAGTTATTGAAAAAGTTCAAGTGGCAGAGGTTGTAGTTGCAGGGGTTGCAGCACTAGTTTTAGTAGATATAGCAGTGGTCACCTGAAAAACCTTCTTTGTTTAAGCAATTGTGGTCGGAGTACACCATTTAAGACTAGTCATTAGTAGCATATACATGAGTCAGGATAGCAGTATTTTCGATAACAGCTGTCGTGTCAAGAGTAGCTGTGATAATAGTTATCATTAAGTTATAATGGCTGTGGGATCGATTTTTGGTGCAGATAGTCGTTGCAAAGGGAACAGCAGCACTTGTACCAAGAGTAGCGGTAGCAGCTGTTGCAATAGGACTAATTTAGTGTATTTTAGGATTAGTAGTGATAGTAGTAGTCATAGGAAGACTTGACACTTTCTGGCAATTTAGACTCTATTATGTGGGGCTGGATGCTGTCTGTAAGCGTAATTTGTCAAAATTTAGTATGACAACCTGCTAAAGTCATGCTAACTAACAAACAACTCACCGCAGCACCAAGCCGCCTGAGGCCAAGACAGCTACGCACGATCCTCCTCCACCCCAATCTATTCAAACCCTCCCTTTTTACACCCGCCCACGAAACTCCCATTTCCTTTAAATCTTTCTTTATGGCGTTTTCCCACCCCAGACGAGGATGACCTGCTTTCCGTTTAGCCCTAAACGGTTGGCCGAAAAGAACAATCTTAGGCAATCTGTCATCCTTCATCCGCACAACGTGCCCTAACCACCTCAACCTTTCTTTCATTATAGCCCTAGAGAGCGGTATTGAACCACATTTTTGTATAGCCTATTGTTTGAAATACGGTCAGTCAGCCGGGTAGCCAGAACGAACCATAAGCAATTTCTCTGGAAAACGTCTAGCAAATCTTCATTCGCTTTTCAGAGCGCCCATGCTTCAGAGCCATATTTGACCACTGTCATCACTGTAGCTTCTAAGATTCTTATCTTAATTTGCAGATTTATCTTCCTATTCTTCCAAACTTTTTTTTAACTGTGAAAAAACACCCTGAGCCTTGGATATTCTATTTTTAACATCTTCACTGCTCCCACCATTTTTACTAATAATACTACCAAGGTAAGTGAAGCTGCCCACCTGATCAATCTTTTCATTACCCAACGTCACCTTTTCGTCTTCACTTATTCCTATCCTTAGTGACTTAGTCTTCCTAACATTAATTTTCAAACCAATTCTAGCACCCTGAAGTCGCAAAATCTCTAAAACTTCATTAATTTTGCTCACACTTTCATCTAGGATGCTTAAATCATCAGCATAATCCAAGTTCAGGAGACTTTTTCCTCCCCATTTTATTCCGTGGTCTTCCATTGCCTTTCCTGTGCTCCTTAAAACAAGGTCCATCAAAATAATCCATATAAAGGGGAAAGAACACAACCCTGCTTAACTCCTGATTTAATACAAAACCAGCTGCTAACCTCATTTCCTACCTTAACTGCAGCAGTATTATTCTCGTACATAGCACTAACCACTTTAATGTATTTGTCTGGTATACCATACAAGGATAAAACCTTTACTAAAGCTCTTCTATCAACAGAATCGAACGCTTGCTCGTAATCTATAAAACTGAGGTCATGCAGTCAATTTAATATACAGTTTCTCTTCGATGAATAACATCTAATCATTTAGGATCATTCTCTGAACTACTACGGAATTATAATATTGATACGATTGAGGTGCAACATGTCCACGTGTACGAAGGGAAGTCGTCAAGGATTTTCAAAGCCCAAGAACTCCTACCCCTTATTCATATAGAATAAAAGTTCCTGAATGGTTCTGATTTCAACAAGGCTTAACATGTACCCCTTTTTTCATAATTTACCTTAACATGGTCTGATTTTATACATTTTCAATCTCTTTGATCATTGTTACATCATATCACTCCCGTATGTATATTTTCGTACTTTTTGAAAAGTATATTAAAATTGCAAGCTTAACACCATAATTTGAGGGTACTTCACCCCCCGAGGGTGTCTGGGGTAAAATAGTTTTTGGGTAGCACACAGTTAGCAAGGTTTGACGGTTGTTCATGCCTAGATACACCTCCCCCCCCCCCTCCAGCGATATCAAGATTCTTTTGTCTTTTTTTTCACATTTTCTTTTATTTTTAGTTTTATTCGGTCAATCCCCCATAATGCTACTCATCCTCGAAGTGAGTCCTGATGAATGCACATAACTGCCATTAGGTCTGGCCTCCTCAATATGTTCTTGGTTGTCCTTTGGGGTTTTGTCATCTTAAATTGTCTTATAGTACATTATAAATTCTGAAGTGATAGAAGAGTTAAAGCTTTATGTGGCGCCTAATAACATATGCAAAACGAAAATATTTAATATATAATGATTCAAAATTGTGATCAACATAAATAATATATCTGATAATGTATTAACTAATTATTTTTATGAACATGTTTGATTATCTTTTCAGTTCTCGAGGCTCTCGAGATGGCAGATTCATATATAGCAACAAAAAGGTTTGTGTAAGAAACAATGAATGTGCCATCTGTGAGGTAACCACCGTAAGCATTGCCGTTAACTCGATCCATCTTGACTGTAAACTGCACCGGACTACGTTCTCTTGAAGTACTATGCACAGAATCGTCAAAACTACAAATGATAAAAAAATATTATTCAGCCATTCAGAAACCTGACCGATTAAGTAAAGTTTTTTACATTTTTGATTCGTATTTTAGCATCAAAGCACTTAAGTACCACCTAGCTTTGTTCAATTCGCAGAGATATACGCGAAGATTTTAAATAATCATCTAAATGAAATGTCTCTTCCTGGTCTGATAATAAATCTACAAGATACGGTAAAGTCCTTAAGCTTTCTATGCTGTATGTCAAGTTTCAAGACGATTAAGATACAGCTTTTACGCTTATAAGGTAAATTAATTTATCAATCAAAGATACTGTAGTACAGCTAATAATATTCCATAGCTTTATAAAAAAAACCTTTTTGTTAAATATTTCAGAGCATATTACATGAAGCGTTGCCTTTTTATTAAAGAATGAAGTAAATTGGCTCGCCAGTGCTTCTATGGTAGAAACATCTGAAATAAGAGGGTGTGTCTATTACATGCCATTCTGCTATCTCACACTAGAAGCTGATGTACTACTTTTGGTTTGCACAGACCTGAGAAGTCAGGCACATACTCATTTAATGATATGAAAGGGTTGAAATATTGGTATTTTTTAACTACTCAATGTGGAACTATTAAAATAAAGCAAAATTTAATATTTAACACGTTTGTACTAGAAGAATATGCGTGGGTTACAGCTTTTGGTACAAAAATCATGCAAAGATAGCACCGAGTTGAATTTGACTCATCTAAGCGTATAACATGAAGCCTAATCGTGATTCCAAGGTGACAAAATCATAAAGAATTTTCCTCTAAAATTTTCATCAGCTGTATTTGTCCGTCGCATGTACGCCTTGCAGGTGATACTTTGGCAAAAGTGGTTTACGGTTTCACATATAAACAAATTTTAAAGCCAAGGCCTAGACAGAAATACTCTAAGCATTTTCACCACCATAGGATTTGTACATCAAAATTAGAACCCATATAAATTCTTCTTTCTGGATCTTCGGTCTCTATATTTCTATGTTTTGTTTAGATTGACCACAGGGCTGTTCATGATTTACAGTTTTGTCATTTTCCTGTTACTAAGATGTTAATAACAAACTCTAGCCAGTTCAGATGAGTAGATATATACCACATCTACGCTTAAATTAGTGACAGATATTTCACTTTTTTAAAGAAAAACACAACAATAGCTATGAAAAGAAGTCTATATGTGTCTATATGACTATAGATGTGAACAGTCTTGGAAAGTGTGAACAAAATCAAATTAAATATTTGATATATAATGATATTAATTGTTGAAAGCTCCATCAGTTCAAGATTTTATTTCACTGTTATTTCATTTTTATTTTTAATGCTGTAAGAAATGCAAAAGAAAGTATTTTTAATACAATTCGTTTCAGTAAAGCGCCAATGATGCAGTATTACAGAAGGGGGCAGAATCTAAAATTCTTCATGAACAATCTTAGAAAGAACTAATAAGTTAAACTGAATATTTGATGTATAATGATATTAATTGCTGAAAACTTTAGTTCAAAATTTTAATTTTTATTTACAATATGAAGTTCAAAAGGAAGTATTTGTAATATCATTCGTTTTCAGTAAAGCACCAATGACGCAGTAGATTTTAAACTTTTACAGTGAGAGAAGGACGCAGTACCCGAACTCTTGTTTGTAGTGATTTTTGTTCGTTTCAAGCTTGATTTACATATTCAATTTAAGTTTCACTCGTTTTAAGATCTATTTATTCATTAATATTAGTATCTATTGTACGTTTGTTTGTATTGATTGTTTATTTAATTCCTGTTCGTTTTTGGGTGTCATTTTTTACTTCAATAGCGAAATATTTTGTCTTGTTTTAAGCTCGATTTGCCTATTCAATTTAAGCATTACTCACTTTAAGATTTATTTATTTATTTATATTATTACTTGTTGTGTGTATTTTTACTATCATTGTTTATTTAATTTCTGTTCGTTTTGGGTTTCATTTATTCCTTAATAGTAATTTCTGGTCGTTTTGAGTTTGAATTTTAACAGGTATTTGTATTTTCTGATCTTAAGTTTAAAATAGTCTTTACTTTTCTTTGAAAAACTTCTTTTGCGGAAAGTTATTTTTTTAATTAATTTTTGTTCGTTTTTGGTTGAAAAAAGTTTCAAGTTTTCAAAAATTCCTTATTTCAAAATCAAACTTTTTTTCAAAATCAAATGTTCATCAAAGTATCAAAACTAGTATTAAAGTAACAATGTCAAAGTAAAAAATAACATAGTAAAGAAAGCATCAAAGTAAACAAGGTATCAAAGTAACAATAAGCAACTTGAATACCTTATAGCCCTTAGGGGTATATAGTTATAGCCCTTGTACCGCAAAATCGAAGTTGCCATGTAAATCACAAAATCCAAGTATTCAAAGTAACAATAAACAAGCTTCGTAGCTCAGATCATTTTTCCCTGGGGGATGGGGGCAGGGGGTTCAACCGCGGAAGCATAGTTGTTTGCCCTTTGAACTTTTTTGAACGAAATGGCAATCTCAAAATTTTGACCGAGTGTCCATTGAAAAAGCGGGGTGTGGGCTGATTGCCCATTGATCCCTTTTGACTCTTAAAAAATAAACTAGAAGTTTCAATTTCCGATCAAATGAGCCGCCTCCAAAGTTAATACGACCACCCTTTCCACAAAAACCTTATATTCCAATAGTAGGCAGCTTACATAAGCTACAATCCTTGCCCCGGGGGCTAAGGAGGATTTTTTTAAGTTATAGTAATTTGAAATTTGGACTATTTTGAACAAAATGGCTATTTCAAAATTTTGATAACAATTTTAATTATGCATTTGGGGTAAAGGCACTAGGGGGGGGGGTTAATATTATGGGGTGGGTGGGACTGGCTATGCACAAACTTCCCGTGGTGGCCCTGTTCTCACTAATCTTAGTTCACAACTAAAAAACAATAAAACTTCAAAACTTGATTGCCTTTATGACCTTTAGTCTTATATTGTCTCAAAACTTAGTAACAGAAAAAAATTAATTCAATTTTTAACTTTACATAAGAGATAACCACTCACAAGCAGTAGGCTATATAGAGCTGACTTCCCATTTGCGCTGCAAATGTGAGGATATTAGGGGGTCGAATTTAATGCTAGAGGGTGTGACATTTGAGTCCCCTCAAAAGTTTATACGACCACCTCTTCCATAAAAACCTTATATGTCCCTGCAGGATGAGTTACAGCCCTTCCTCCGGGCTCTGGGGGGTTATGTTGACCCCGAGCTTTTTGTTATCTGATGGTTGGACTACTTGAATCAGACTAGCAATCTCAAAATTTTAATCGGATGCATTTGGGAAAATAGGATGTGTATGGGTGTGAGGGGGGGGGGGTTAGTTGCCCTTCGATCTCTTTTGAGGTGAACTTTTAATTTCCAATCAAATGAGCCCTTTCTGAAGTTTATATGAGCATCCCTTCTATAAGAACCATATTTGCCCCCAGGGCATAACTTACAACACCTGCCCCTTGGCCCTGGGGGCTTGTGTCAACCCCGGAGTTTTTTTTTTGTATGATCTTTGAACTATTTTTAACAAAATGGTTACCTCAACATTATATCGAATGTATTTGGGGAAAAAAGGGCATGGAGGTGGGGGGGGGGGGTCTAGCTGCACTCCAGTCCCGTTTGACCCTTAAAAAGTGAAATAAAACATTCAATATTCAATCAAATGAGCCGTCTCTGATGTTTGTACGAGCATCCCACCATAAAAACCTTATTTGCCCCCAGGGCATAACTTATAGCGCCTGCCCCCAGCCCTTGGGCGAATGTGTTGACATCGGAGTTTTGTTATCTGACCTTTAAAGTAATTTTAACAAAATTTCTATCTCAAAATTTTCATCTGATACATTTGGGGAAAAACGGCTGGCGGGGGGGGGGGGGAATTGTCCTCCGATCTTTTTTTACTCCCTTTCTAAAGTTGGGCATAACTGACAACGTCTGCCCCCGGCCCTGGGGGTTATGTCAACCCCGGAGTTTTTTTTTATGTGATGTTTGACCTATTTTTAACAAAATGGCTGCCTCAAAATTTTATCGGATGTATTTGGGGAAAAAGGGCTGGGGGTGGGGCTAGCTGCCCTTCGATCACTTTTGACTCTTAAAAGTAAACCAGAACTTTCACTTTCCAATCAAAGGAGCCCTCTCTGAAGTTTATAAGAGCATCCCTTCCATAACAACCTTATATGCCCCCAGGGCATAACTTACAACGCCTGCCCGTGGGCCCTGGGTGGTTGTATCGACACCGGAGTTTTGTTATCTGACCTTTGAACTATTTTTAACAAAATGCCTATCTCAAAATTCGTATCTGATGCATTTGGGGAAAAAAGGGTGTGGGGGGGGGGCTAGTTGCCCTCCGATGTTTTTTCACTGTGAAAAAGTGAACCAGAAATTTTAACTTCCAATAAAATGAGCGATCTCATACAAGCATCCCTTCTATAAGAACCACATTTGCCCCCAGGGCTTAATTAGAAACGCCTGTCCCTGGGCCCTGGGAGGTTGTGTCGACCCCAGAGTTTTTGTTATTTGATCTTTGAACTATTTTTAACAAAATGGCTACCTCAAAAATTTTATCGGATGTATTTGGGGAAAAAAGGCGTGGGGGGGCTAATTGCCTTCCGATCACTTTTGACAACTAAAAAGGGCACTAGAACTCTCGATTTGCAATCGAATGAGCCCCCTTTGAAGTTTATACAACGACCCTTTCCATATGAAGTACCTCAGGAAAAAAAAATAAATAATAAAACATAGGAGCAGTATGACCTTTACTATATTCAACGCTATAGCGTTGCCTCTGATGACCGGTATTTTCCCTTGTTAGATGCATTTTCGACGATAATATTAACTTACTCGAAAAATAAAGAAATTGGAATAAATCTATAAGACATTTAGTATGAATCACGTTCTTAGGCAATATTATAAAAAAAATTGCTAAATTTAACTTGGAATTTTTTCTGGTTTTGGTTCACAGATATAGGATGAAATTTGACCAAGTCAGATGGTGTAGCTTTTCACTAATCTTTTAAACTTATAAATTCCAATATCCTGGTAAACGCAGCTTAAAGAACATTTCTTTTGTTAACTTGTAATTCACCCTTTTCAATCAAATAAATCAATGTATTAAATCAACAAATTCACAAAAAAAAACACAAAACAATTATTATCAAGAATTCTCTTGAAATTTTCTTTAGGCTTATTTTGAAGCTAAGAAACGATACAAATAAAGGAATAAATAGGAAAAAATTTGAATGACGTTGTATTTTATCACCATTTCCATGGTTTAAGGTGGTTCAGATAATCCGTATAATTTTTTTTCATTCATGACAAGTTTCAGTACAAAAAGGCTGTTAGAAACTTAGTACAAATATATCACTTGACAACTATTGCCTAATTTTTCCCTCTAGAATTGTGCCAGTTAAACTTCCTTTTAAATTTATCGGCAAACTCGTTTTTAGGGATAATATCCCCTGGTAGCCCACTCCAAATGAAGGTGCAGCGTGTTACAAAGCCATTCTACAAGCACTGAATACGGAGGTCTCCTCCTGTATGTAATCTGACCGTACCATATTTCTGTGTTGGCCGCAATGGCTGGGCAAACAGGAGTACAGGTAGAGGTAGCTCGTTGGCTGTCTCATTTAGAGGTTGTAGAGGTACCCGACTTGTGGTATAACTCGCCTTTGAGGTCTTATTTTGCATCCTTTGGAGTGGTGTCATTACGGTCTTAGAAGCCCCTGAGAAATTTAGGTATCCACATTTGACAATAAGCCAATTGAATAGTTTGTATAGAGGGAAAATAAGCTGTAAATTAGCAGGATCTTAGATCAAATAGTCACGCTAAGATTTCTCGTGGAGGATGATCGGACTGGACAAGAATGTGTTTCCGGAGAAAGGTCTAATGGAAAATTTATTCTTAAAAGACGGAGTTTGTCAACTCCCTTGATAGCTCCGTTCCTGAATGTAAAGTCGGGTGTCAACACAAGACCTTCTATGGGGTGACTAGTAGCTCATTACACAAGGAGGCACAATTTTTGACCTTCCAGATATTAGATATCCAGACATCAGAGGCTTTCTCCATGAGATCCTATCTTAGGGACAAGAAATAGTGTGCATGGCCATAATGTTTAGGGACAGCTTCATACACCATAGCACCGTCAGCAGAATGAAGTAAGAGGATTAAAGACTTTTCCCCTAGGTCATTGATATATATATATATATATATATATATATATATATATATATATATATATATATATATATATATATATATATATATATATATATATATATATATATATATATATATATATATATATATATATATATATATATATATATATATATATATATATATATATATATATATATATATATATATATATATATATATATATATATATATATATATATATATATATATATATATATATATATATATATATATATATATATTATATATATATATATATATATATATATATATATATATATATATATATATATATATATATATATATATATATATATATATATATATATATATATAATAGAATATTTGAGTTCTACAATACTACCCTGAGAACCCCCATCTTTTACTAGGCACTACTAGAAGTAGATCCCGTCAAGGACTACACAGAGAGTATGATTTCTCAGAAAACTCCCAAAAACCTCAAGTAGATGACTGCAAATATCATCTGCTTTGATTTTTTTTTCAATAGGTTCTTATGCCAGACTTTATCAAAGATTTTATGGTACTATTTAAAAAAATAGTACCCAAAGCTATAGCACCCTTCGTTCAAAAGTTCTAAGGAGTACCAAAAATGTGCACTTAAGGAAGTCAATTGCTAAGTGTCTTCAGTGGGACCTAAATTGATTTCCGCTAAGTATGTGATTTGACCTCAGCCATGTGTAACAGAATTTAATTGTAAATGCACACATAGACGTTACCTATGCAGTAGAGCAGGCCTACCAGCCAATACGATCCAATCTGGGTAAGGTTGTAATCTGGCTTCGGGGCAGGGATGACATTATTGAGCATCCTTATCCATGGGAAACATCTGTAGTGGATGCAAAGCCAGAAGAGTAATGACAGAGTGCCCATCATGTTGAGCATAACGGTAATTAAGGAAAGTATTTAGGGTTATATCTGGACCGAATGAGTTGTTTGCTTAAAGGTGCTACCGGGGTCAATTGTCTCTTGGAGCCGAGTAGTTGATGCGGCAGTATCCGTGCGATACAGGATGTAAAAAGTTCCTTTGCAAATTAATCAAGACTTGACAGCTTTTCGAAGGTCATAGCAAGAGCTTCGGTCTTTTGATGAGAGTTTAGGGTCAAAATCCTGTCAATATAAAGGAATAAAATGTATGTCTCGCACGAAAAACGTCACAACGTGCTTTTACGAATCAAACTCTTTCGTTTTCAATCTTGGACATAAAACAGCATCTATGTTCTGGCTACTTTACTCTAAAAGACTCTTGAAGTCTATAGATTTTGAATTGAAGTTATCAAGTATTTTGCAGTAGGTTGCATCAAGACATGGCTAATTGTAGACAGACAAAAGCCAAGACAGATAGTCAATATCAGTATTCTCTTAGATGGCATTTTATTTTCAATGGAGTCTGATATGACCCATTGATATCCCTTCACAACCAAGTCGAGACCTTCCTTAAGGAAGGCTTCCCAGCACAAGATTATCGTCAAGACGAAGAAGAGATTATCCTGAAGGGCCCACGCTGGACGAAACAAACTAGATTTTTGAGAACAAAACAATGCACCAAAAACAGATCATACAAGTCAAATTCCTCCTTAATAGGGACTTGATTGAGAAGCTATTTTTTTCGTGGACGCTAAAATTTCCGGTTAGAATAATGATTGATGTGGATAACTTTCCTAAAATTTAGCTTAGGAAGATTTCAAGGTAGCTGGTTTTCCAACAATTCAGGGGATTATTCACCGTGCTAATAATAACAGACTTATTCTATGTGTAACAATGTACAATATATAATTTTCTTGCAACATGCATCAATTTACTAACATAAAAAGAAAATAAATTAAGAAAATATAAAAGCCAAACAATTTTTTTTTATGTGATTTTTGGGTCTAATGAAATTAACCAACATTTTAGTATAGTATAATAAAATCAATTTTTGGTGATTTCTGGTCATATATATTTTAAAATGATTTCAAATATATTCATTGTTCTGAAAATAATAATACCTTCAAAAAAGAATTTAGCTTACGTGTTATCAAATAAACGTTTGGCTACGTAACGCCATTCAGCATCCACCATACTTGAAAGAATATCTTTTGAACTTAAAGCATTGTCGTAGTATTCGTCCCCTTTTAATAGAGTCTTCCATGGAGCAAAAGTGACCTCATCTGGAAATAACAAAATCATCATGTAAACGACAATTTTTTTTATACGCATTCGTGGTTCTACACCCAATGTCACCAACTTTATCACTGGTGACGTAAGAACCGATTGTTCGCTATTGTTTTCAGCCTAAAATGACAGAACAGAGCAATTCTAGCCCTTAAAATATTTATAAGCCAACATTGTAGTCTGTTTTGCGCTTATAGTAATAGAAGTTGCTTATGATTCTGTGTTATCCGTTTTCAAAAAAAAAACAATAACAAATAATAATGATCATTAGTGATAATCGAAAACCAGAGCATAATCTGTTCTGCACTATCGTCGAGCCATTAACACCATTGAAGTAGCAGTATGAAATGTACTAGTTGCGTAGACAATTCAGTTAGTGCAGAAACTATATTATCAAGTTCTATTGCTTCAAACAGTTAATCAAATCATTAATTTGATTAACGCTCAGATCACTTATAGGTCTTATCCCTTAAATTTTTCTACTTTATTATAAAATGAAGAGGTTAATTTATTATAAAAATGATCTGACATTGTTGACTTGGGATTTAAACATACTTGATGTAGAGAATGAAATTTTGGAAGTAAGTTGGGTCCTGCCCAGATCAAAAAAATCTTAAAAAAAGAATCTAGAAAAAAATCTTGGGGGACCCTCTGTGACAAGGGTGCCAATGAGCAAAATCTTAGAGGGAGGCCAATTTGACAAAGGCGCCAATAATTAACAAAACTGACAAATTTATTCTAAATAAAGAGCAAAAAAAAGAAAAGAAAGAAGGAATGAAAGCACCGACAAAAATCTTTGGAGCTTGGAGCTAAGGTCCTCCTGCCTCCCCTCCTGAATCTACTACTGGTTTGGCAGCAAAGTGCTCTGATGTGTCTATTGCATTATTAGCAGCAGCAGAAATACTCTAAAGTGATAAACCATCCGTAAGTATGTTTTTTTGTTAACATGGTCCAACCGTACTTCAGGAGTATCTCAAAAATGTATTCTCCTTGTTGTTGAATTATTTGTGGCTCTGCGTTCTTTTTTTGGTTTTTGTTTTTTTCATACATTTCCAATTACAAAAATTCTCAATTGCAGTAAGTGAGGTTGTGATCTATGTATGACTTATTATTTAGATGAATCAAATTTCATTTTCGTCATTTCTCTGGATATTAGTTTTTTGTAAGGAATTGCTGTTTTCAACCTCCAAAGATACACAATCAATGTCTTACAAAAATTTGGGAAAGACTGTGGCCTTCTGGGATCAGCCCAAATGACATCCCTCATGTTTAGCAAAATACATTACTAATACTCGTTTTCAATGCTTATCACAAAGTCTTCTGAAAACCCTAAAGGTGCAGAATTTTACAAGTACCCAATGCACAGGTGCACACAAAATAGGATGGGAGGAGGTTTCTCTAAGATTGAAGAGACCCTGGTCTATATTTGTTACATGACTGGCTTGGAAGAGAAAAACTAAAAATATTATTGTGTGATAGCCTTGATCTCTATTAGACTGGAACATCCTCCTTAAAAATGTAAAAATTCATTCATTTTCAAACTATTCGTCAAAAGCTATGAGCCGATGAAAATTTTAATAGCTTAATGAAGAGGGAAGAGCCTTCGGTAAGGGATCTTGACAAACGTTACATCAACAAATTTAGCATATCAGAAAACCTTAATGCGTAGACACAAAACACTAAACACATTCTGTTGAAAAGCCTGTGGCCACATACATAAATGAAATGAAGAAATGAACAAATCGAAAAAAAACACAAAATTAAACGAATCTAACAATAACACTCAATACATTAAAATTATATCTTCTCTGCATCTGAAAATTTCTCTATAAGACTTTACAAAGCAAAAATTAGGTCCTTGAAGAAATATCCGAAATACCTGGGTCAAAAGTGCATCCCCACGAAAAAATAAAATACTTCTTAAAGTATTCCTGTCTCTACGAAAGTCTGGAAAATTGTGTATTTGTTACCGTGAATGTCCGAAATTGGTGAATATCAACGTTCACCAGTGAATTTCTGAAATACTTTTTTTCTCCTTGGATTTTGTCAGCGTTGCCAGTCAACTTTTTCAGTTTAATACAAGGTTTGATGATGACAGGTTAGGTTGGGTTTGGTTAGGTTTTTTACTCATTTCTGATACTTATAACATAACTAACATAACCTAACTTTAACTTTTACCATCATAACTTACATAAGACTGAAAAAGATGACTCGCAAAGCTAACTAAATCCAAGAAGAGAAAAAGGAATTTCGGACATTCACCGGTGAATGTTAACATTAATCTGATTTTGGACATTTTACGGTAACATATTCACTGTTTCATTCAGACAAATATTCATAGATGCTTGTTCAATTGTTTATTGTTTTTGCCCAAGGATGACCGTACTGAACCAGTGGCCCTAGAATGTCAAGAAAGGGCTCATTTAAACAGAAATTCAGAGCTTCAGTGATATTACTAATTAGAAAAAATGTACCACGGCAAGGTTGCATCTTCTTATTGGTATAATAGGGACTACTTATTATTGGTTTCTTTCATATTTATTTGATCGACTCATCCCAGTTTGTCCATTATTAGGCAAATACTCTTTTTAATATATGTTAATAATCTTTATTAATGCGGTTAAAAATTAAAAACCAATGATTTTCCGTCTTCTTTGTCAACCAGCATCTAACACTAATGTGACAAATAATCCTCTTTTCCGAATGCACTTGCTGCCTTTGCTTCTGACAGTACTCTTGGTACAGTCGGTAAAATTCAGCATGATCTTTATATCAAATTAAATAAAAAAAAGCAAGTTTTTTAAACTGAAAGTAATGAGCGACATTAAAACTTAAAACGATCAAAAATTATTCCGTATATGAAAGGGACTTCCCCCTACTCAACGCTGCGCTCTGTGCGCTAAATTTGTTTATTGTTTTAAAAAATAAAGTTAATAGAGAGTCAAAATTTAGCGTAAAGAGCGCGGTGTTGTGGCAAGGCACTTCCCTTTCATATACGGACTCATTTCTGTTCGGTTTAAGTTTTAGTGTCGCTCCTTACTTTCAGTTTAAAAAACTTGTTTTTTTTATTTAATTTCTGATCGTTTTTTAGTTAATGCAGCTTTTATTTGTATAAAAATTTTACTTTTCTTTTGCTAAATGGATGTCTTTACAAATTAACTTACGTAACTAACTTCTATATTCGTATATTTTTCTTCTGGCAAAAAATACAAAGTTGCAGATTTTTGCAGATATAACCTTGAAACCTCTGTACTAGGATTTGCTAAGATGCTGATTCTGATTGCATGATTTTCATTAAAATTCTTTCACTTGTAGTGGATGTTTCCCAACTCGTTAAAAGATCGAAAAAATTTTCCCAGGCTCGTGGCCTTTGATAAGTACTACTAAATCTAATAAGTTTTATATATTTAGGATCAGAATTATAAAAACATTCTTTTGATAAATTTATTTACATCAAAATTTCGTTTTTAAAAGTTTCGATTACTATTGAGCCGTATCGCTTGTTTTTTTATTGTTTTTTTATTACGTATATGTTATTACTTATATGAAGGGGTTCTCCCCTTAGTCAATACCACACTCTTTACGTTAAAAGTTAAAAAAATTTTGATTCAGAAACCCCTGAATCACAAAGGCCGTTTAATTAGAATAGATAGCTCTTTTGAAAGCACTAAAAAAAACTGTAGCGTAAAGAGCGAGGTACTGACTTGGGGGAGAACCCCCTCACATACGTTATAATTTCTGTTCGTTTTAAGTTCTAATATTCCTTCTTACATTTCAGTTGAAAAAACTTGTTTTTTTATTTAATTTCTGATCGTTTTTTAAATAATGCTTGGAAATCCGGCGCCCCCTTCATAGAAATGTCCCTTACCCCAAAGAAACATCCTCCACAGAAATATTCTCCAGAGTAACCCCCTCCTCTAGCCCCCCCTCCAGAAACAATCCTTCCTGAAAATGGTTATATACTTCCCAATAACCAATAAATAATGCTGGCAAGTCCGGCGTCCCCTTCATGGCAATTTCCCTTCCCCCATGAAAGCTTCTTTCATGAACAGATCCTCCAACATAACCACCGACCCACCCTCCCTCCCACTACCAGAAAAAAACCTCCTGAAAACTTCTGTATACTTCCCAATAACCAATACTATATGTTAACATTGGGTAAAGTTCATAACTTTTAGCCCTCCCTCTGGGAACTTCGGGGGACTAAGTCATCCTAAAAGACATATTTATCATATTTTCGACCATGCTGAACAAAATGGCTATCTCAAAATTTTGATCGGGTGACTTTGGAAAAAAAATAAGCGTGGGAGGGGGCCTAGTTGCCCTCCATTTTTTGGTCACTTAAAAAGGGCACTAGAACTTTTAATTTCCATTCGAATGAGCCCTACCATGTTATCCTAGGACCACTGGGTCTATACGATCACCCCTGGGAAAAAAGAAACAAACAAACAAACAATTAAACATGCATCCATGATCTTTCGTCTGGCAAAAAATGTAAAATTCTACATTTTTGTAGATAGGAGCTTAAAACCTCTACAGAAGGGTTCTCTGATACGCTGAATATGATGGTGTGAATTTTATTAAGGTTCTATAACTTTTAGGGGGTCTTTCCCCCTTTTTTTGAAAATCAGCCAAATTTTCTCAGGAGCGTAACTTTTGATGGGTAGCACTAAACTTGATGAAAGTTATATATTTGAAATCAGCATTGAAATCTGATTCTTTTGATATATCTATTGGTATCAAAAACCCGTTTTCTAGAGTTTCGGTTACCATTGAGTCCTGCCTCCTCTTTTACTTCAGAGTATGAAAGGCTTGCCCTGACTTAAATGGAATACACGTATCAAGAGGTTCTTTAAGGAGATGTTAAATTTCTATGCATCTTGCTTTATCAAAATGTTTCATTATGTTAACCTTATCGGAACGAAAGTCTCCAGGAGTATTGGAACCCTTCGACAGTTAAAATACGTATTCCAGGTTCGGTAATCAGAATCCTTTTCTATGATCTAGTACTGAGTAGATCTAGTATGATCTAGTATTGAGTATTGCATAGTTGCGTCCTATCTATTGGGGTGGTGTCCAGTTAACTATTTTAGTCGGGATGGGTGCCCAAGTACTCAAATAAAAGTTTTTGGTCCATTTATTAAATTCCATGACAGGTGCTTCAGATGAATTAAATGAACATTCATGTGAATATAGAACTGGGGTTTGTGGGGGTCATCCTTATTCTTGTAGAGGAAAGTAAACTTCTTTTTGTTTTGGTTTCAAAGTTACTATTTTCTTTCCTTTGAGAAAAACTTATTTTTATCTGATTAAAACCGAAACCTTAACCTAAAAAATCTTTTCCCCTGTTTCAGTGAGAAGCTCTATATTACAAAATAAAAAAAAAGAATTGACAAATAGGAAGGCTAAAACGTGGTCTTTAAAATGCAGAAATAAATATGAGTAATTGACAGGAAGATCTGACTGAGTTCTATATTGTAATTTGCTTGTCCCTAGTCCTGGTAAAATAGCTAACGATATCTCATTCATTAGCAAAGGATAGTAGTACATGCACAGAGACGGAGTCCAGATCTGCCTCCCTTCACTTAAATTCTCAGTATTTGCCTATCATTATTTCATATCATTGATTATTTGGTACTGTTGTATTAGCTGGAACCCATGCGATTTATTATATAGGGAATGTGCTTAAGAAACTAGTCAGACGGTTTTCTTTCAAT
>NC_142810.1:25136257-25176257 GCF_049724085.1 Artemia sp. Qi Xiang Cuo | reverse complement strand
TCGTTATATAGTTTTCCAGGATATAGGCTTATTGTAAGGAATAGACGAAGGAGAGGAGAATGGGACTTGGGTTTGGCATTTTGGGTTATGGACCATTTGTTGGCTAAAACAAGGCGAGACCTATCAGTTTGGATAGAAGGTAAGGTGGAATCTCCTACTCTACGAGCTGGAAGTTGGTGGAAAGAATATACTGATTACTGAGGTTTATAAGCCGCCGAGTACAGTTTGGGGAGGAGTTTTGAAAATGGTTTTAGTAGTTTAATGGATGCAGTAGAATTGGAGTAATCTTGGAGTGCATTTGCATGGGGGTTTTAATTACGATCTTCTAAGTTTTTATAATGATAATTGAGATTTTTTAAACCTTTTCTCCAGTTATGATTTTTATCCATTAGTTGGGATTCCGACTCGTGTTATAGGACAGTCAGCTACACTTATTGACAATATTTTCGTGCGATCCCGGGTATTACATAGCTGTTATGCTGACGTTATAGTAAGTGAGGCTTCCAATCACTTTCCTATAGTAGCACTGACTTCATGTCAATATGTGATAAAGCAGAACAGGACAAAGGTTAAAAGAAGGCAACTAAAAAAGAGAACCCACAAAAGTTTAGAGAGTAACTAAGTATCGTGTCATGGAAACGAGTTTATGAAGAATCTGAAAGTGCTTCTGCGGCATTCGATAAGTTCATGGACATATTGCAGCCAATATTTGGAGAGAACTTGCCCAGTAAAGAGAAAAAAGGTGAGGAAAAAGGATCCCCGGAAACATTTGGTAACTATAGAGCTACTAGACTTAATTCGAAAGAGAAATACATTGTATTTGAGTTACTTAAATAGTAACCATAGTCAAGATCTAACGAAATTTAAACAAATCCGTAATCAAGTAAATCGGCTAAGACGGGCATGCATCGCGAATATTATGGAAAGAAATTTAACGAAAAAAAAGGCAATACGAAAGCGACTTGGGATTTTATAAATGAAGTCGTAAACAAGAAGAAAGAGACAAAGATTCCAGCTATACTGATCTTTGATGGTAAATTTGTTGATGGAAATGATGAGGTTGCTAATTTGTTTGGTGTATATTTTTCTAAGATTGGTGAATCAATAAGTGAGAATCCATATGTTGAAAATAATGAAGAATTAATGGGAACGTTTAGTGATGAAAGGGGAGCTGGACTGGAAGCACCTACAAGATGAAACGAACGTTGGAGAATTAAAACAGATAATAGGATTGGTAAAATCAAGTTCTTCAGGGAATGATGGAATTAATCTGAAAACGTTCAAGCGTGTTATAATATATTTGTTGCCTTATATTGTTTATTTGATCAACTTTATTTTGAAGAAAGGTGAATTTCCTAATCGGCTGAAAGAGGCTGAGGTTATTCCGCTTCACAAAGGGGGTTCAAAGACGGATCCGTCTAATTGGAGACCGATTTCAATATTGCCCCTAGTTGCTAAGCTGTATGAAAAAGTGATGCATCGACGACTTTATAACCATCTGACTGCTTACGGTTTTCTTAGTGATACCCAGTTTGGATTCAGGAAAAACCACTCTGCAGTACATGTAGTCCAGCACCTAACAGATTTCATCGATGGTGCTCTCGAAAAAAGTGTACTGGTACTTTCAGTATTTATAGACTTAAGAAAGGCTTTTGACACGGTGGTTAATAAAATTTTATTGCGTAGGCTAAGCCGTTTAGGGATCCAAGGGGCTTTTCTGACATGGTTTGAATCTTATCTTGACCAGCGCATTATTCGAGTCTCTATTAAAAATTATATTTCAAAAACTTTTATCGTTAATTCTGGTGTGCCTCGGGGTTCCGTGCTTGGCTCACTTCTTTATCTAATTTACGTTTATACCATGCGTTTTTATATATCAGATGCACTGATAACGTCTTTTGCTAATGACACAGTGTTTACGATTACAACTACTTGCCTGAACTAGTTAATTGAGAAGACAAATAAGGCCCTCGCTGAATTGATAAGTTTACAAATTCTAGTTATTTGGTAGTGAATATTTCAAAAACAAATTTCATGACATTTTTTAGAGATGGAGTTTCATGTGTCTTAGATAATAAAGTTATTTTAATGGTGAATTTTTGAAGCATGTAAATTTTGTTGAACAAGTTGGAAATCACATTGTGATCTTGTGGCAGTTAAGATTTTAAGAGGGTTGGGTGTGATAAGAAGACTCAAAAATCAACTACCGTCAAATGTTTTACTTTTACTATATCATTCTATTGTTAACCCTTATTTATCGTATGGTTGCATGCTATGGACTAGTAGTTTTATTTCAAGTTTTAGAAAGGTCCAAATTTTACAGAATAAAATAGTTCGTATTTTAGGTAATTAAATTCAGTTTGAAAATAGCACGTTAAATTGCTTTACAAATTTGAAAATTTTAAACATTTATCAGTTACGGGATTACCAGTTAGCAATTTTTATTTATCAATGTTTGAATAAGAGTTCACCGGAGGTATTTTGGGAAATTTTTAAAACTAATTCATTATATCACTATTATGAGACTAGAAATGCGAATGACATTGCATCTGAGCTCCGGAATACTCAACGTGCTGCGTTTCTGCCTCGTCTTACGGGACCGGGTGTGTGGAATTCCCTCCCGGGTGGTATTAGACAAGCTGATAATGTAAGCCAGCTCAAGAGTAGATTGAAGCGTTACCATTTGGGTAATAATTTGAATTATTAGAGAAAGTTGGATTTGAAAAATGTTTGGTGTGGAAATGCTTGGACAGGAAAAGGTGCTATTTTCATGAAATTACCCAGCCAAAGTGCACCGCGTCAGCTCTATAGCCTAGCTGATATTAATTGAATTTGTAATAGTTGATTTAGTTAGAAGTATCTCATTTTTTTTTACCTCTGTTGTTGCTAAATTTTTTTTTTTTTTTTTTTTTTTTTTTTTTTTTTTTTTTGAGTAGATGTTGTAAGGATGATGGGTGATATTTCTCACTCGCGATTTTTAGAGAGTAATCCTTTTAGAGTAGGAGATGTTCTTTATGATGATTTAATTCAAATGCTGATTTTTCAAGAGATAGTTGTTATGTGGATGTGTTTTTTGTTTTTGTTTTTTATGTAGTAGTTGTAGAGCTTTATAATAATGGATTTGCACCCATCGTCAGAAGCAAACCTTCCGGGTTTTTATAGATGGTTGCTGTAAATTAGTTTGTATTTTTTATATTAAATAAATTAATTTGATTTGATATATATACACACACACACACACACACACACACACACACACACACACACACACACGCGCGCGCGCGCGCGCGCGCGCGCGCGCGCGCGCGCGCGCGCGCGCGCGCGCGCGCGCGCGCGCGCGCGCGCGCGCGCGCGCGCGCGCGCGCGCGCGCGCGCGCGCGCGCGCGCGCGCGCGCGCGCGCGCGCGCGCGCGCGCGCGCGCGCGCGCGCGCGCGCGCGCGCGCGCGCGCGCGCGCGCGCGCGCGCGCGCATATATATGTATATGTATATATACATATACATATATATATGTACACATATATATATGTACATTTAAAGTAACCACATATATATATATATATATATATATATATATATATATATATATATATATATATATATATATATATATATATATATATATATATATATATATATATATATATATATATATATATACACACACAGATGTATATATGTAAAGAATACATATATATATATATATATATATATATATATATATATATATATATATATATATATATATATATATATATATATATATATATATATATATATATATATTATATATATATATATATACATTTTGGTAAAAGAGGATAGGGGGGGAAGCCTCGATCACTTTGATGACTCTTAAAAAGGTAACTAGAACTTTCAATTTCCAATCAAATGAGCCATCTCTGAAGTTTATATGACCACCCCTTAAATAAAACCTTATATGCCCCCAGGGCATAACTTACAACAATTGCCCCTGGGCTCTGGGGAGTTGTGTCAACTCCGGAATTTTTGTTATTTGACCTTTAAAGTTGTTTTGAATAAAATGGCTATGTCAAAATTTTGATCGGATGCATTTGGGAAAAAAGGGCTTGGGGGGGGATATAGTTGCCCTCCGATCAATTTTAACGCTTAATAAGGGCACTAGAATTCCGATTTGCAATCTAATGAATCCCTTTCAAATTTTATACGACCATGCCTTCCATAAAAACCTTATATGCCCCTGGGGCATAATTATTTACAACACTTGCCCTCGGGTTCTGGGGGGATGAGTTTTGTTGTATGGTTTTTGGTCTATTTTGAACAAAATGGCTATACAAAACTTTGATCGGAAGTATTTGGGGAGAAGAGGGTTTGGAGTAGAGCTAGTTGCCATTGGATCGCTTTTGACCCTTAAAAGCGAAATTATAAATTTCAATTTCTAATCATTTGCGTCCCATCCAAAGTTTATACGACCACCTTTTCCATAACAAAAAAACTCTATCTGCCCCCCGCGCATAAGTCACAACCTTTCCCCAGGGGTCAGGGGGGGGGTGTATACCCCGAAATTTTGTTATCTGATTGTTGGACTATTTCAAACGAACTGGCTGTCTCAAAATTTTCATCGGATGCATTTGGGGAAAGGAGGTTGTGTGTAGGGGATGCATGCCCTTCGATCCCTTTTGACTCATAAAAAAGATAACTAGAACTTTCAAATTCCAGTCAAATGATCTACTTCTGAAGTTTATACGACCTCCCCTTACACAACAATTTATATGCCCCCGGGGATCACTTAAAACACTTGCCCCTGGGCTCTGGGGGTTGTGTCGACCCCAAAGTTTTGTTATCAGACTTTTGAACTAATTTTAACAAGATGGCTATCTCAAAACTTTTATCTGATTCATTTGAGGAAAAAGGGCGTGGGGGGCTAGTTGCCCTCCAATCACTTTTGATTCTTAAAAAGAGCAGTAGAACTTCCAATGTCTAATCGAATGAGCCCCCTCCGATGTTTAGACGACCACCCCTTCCATATGGAGTGCTTCTTGTAATAAAAAAAATAAAACATTGGAGTCGTGTGGCCGTTACTATAAGGCAACGCTATAGCGTTGCCTCTGATTGTTGAAAGGTACAATAACTATGTCTTTGGGAGATTTTCTGGGGATGGATTTTCTACGGAGAAACTTTCCCTTTAGGTGGAATTATCCGTGGGAAATTTTCAGTGGTGTTAGAACTCTCTGGGGGAATTTTACTTAGTGGGGGAGGATTTCCCACGGGAAAAAAACTACCTGGGGGAATTATCACTAGGAGAAATTCTCCACGGTGAAATTTCTGCGGGATAAACTTTCCATTTTTGGAGGGGGGGGGGGTATTTCCTGAAAATAATTTCCACACAGGGGAGATTCCTTCATTACCTTAAAAAGGATCAGAAATTAAATAAAACAAGTCTTTCTTCGAATCAAAGTATGGTAAGAAGTATTTTTCAGTCGAAGTCATAAGCGAGAAATTTTCCGGGGCGGAGATTCGCAGCAAAATTGGAATTGTCCGGTTTTTTTTCCCGGTGGAAGAATTTTACGTTGGAAGAACTTTCTATGGGGGAATTTTTCGTGGAGGAGGTTTTCCACAGAGGGGGTGGATTTCCTGGGTCTTTTGAAAAATGGTCAGAAATTAAATAAAAAAAGACAAGTTTTTTCTACTGAAAGCAAGGAGCAACATTAAAACTTGAAACCAACAGAGATTGTTCCGTATATGAGGTGGGCTATCTTAGGGACGATTCCTGAAACACAACGGCTGTGTAATTAGAATCAGAGCCTTTTTCAAAAGTTCTTTAAAACTTTAGCCTGAAGAGAGGGGTATTGAGGAGGGGGCAGCTCGCCCCATATATGGAACAATTTTTGCTCGTTTTAAGTTTTGACGTTGCTCCTTACTGTAAAAAAAAACTTTTTTTATTTAATTTTCAGTTTAGATCAATCAACCGAGTTTATTCTTCTATACTCCGTCCTTTCACTAGGTTCTAAAGGAGCCAGTTCTGCTTGTCTTAATGTAGTTTGATATTAAAGGATAGAATGTGACAGCTATTTTGCCACTTTTTTAGGTCTGCTATGACCTCAAGAAAATGAATGAAGGTCAAATCTTAAAATTAAAAATAAAAATTAAGCAAAATTAATGCTGTGTGGCTTATTTTGATAAAAGTTCACTTAAAACCGAAAGTCTTCGAAAAATAGAACATACGAGGGTTTTCACGTTATTAAAAGTTTATAATGATCTCAAAAAAAGAAAAGTTAAAATTTGAGATTGTCAAGAAAACTTTTAAGAACTAATTCACAGTATCTTTTTATTTTTTCTAACAAAACGAATTTGTAATACAGTGAAGTCGATACAGAATGGCTATATCGTCATAAATACAAAGTTTACCTTGCTTCTCTACCTCTTTCACTGAAATGTGTATCAGGAATGTATCCATCCAATAGACCCAGTCCTCCATTTTCGTCGTAAGTAAGGTCATCAGGATATACTGGGTCAGGTCCACCCGAATAAGAACCATATCTGAAAAAGAGCAAAAAATATTAATGGTAATAATAATAATAGTTGCTGTTAGCTATTGCTAGATATTTTATTTTTTGCGAATAAATCAATTCTAAATGTATATAAATACCTTTTCCAATCAATTTCTATGATACACAGGTAGTAAAAACAAGAAATGGTTGACAAAATAACAGAAGGTAATAATCAATTTATGATATATTTGTTATTTTCATTATGATTCCCAGTTTTGATCTTAAACTGGGAATCTAATCTTAAAGAATTAAACTTAACAGTTCAACTTTTATTATAATTGCTGCTTTTAATATTTAAAGATTGACTAAGCGTGCTTAATGGTCTCTTTTAAAATCTTTGTTTAAGGTTTTATAGCTCACGGTGTCTGTTAGCGGCATCTTATGTATTTGTATTCTTCTACTTGTTTTATGTGCATTATGTATCAAAAATACCTTTATTATGCAAAGAGTAATGAAGTGTATTATGTTCGTATGATAATAGCCTATTTTTGAATTTGTCGTTTTCTCCGCCTTTTAAAAAAAATTTAATACCGTTAGAACACAAAATCAAATATTCTAGTGAAACTTAACAAGAAGTGATTACATCTCTTTTCGCAAAACTACAGAATTTGCGCTAAATAAATATTCTCTTTAGCATTAATTCTCATGTTATTCGTTTTATGATTTTAAATAGTTTTATCATTGAATGGCTCTTCATATAGGTTAATATCAATATCAGCTATGTATTTGAATGTTTGGAAGGCTCTAAAACTTACTAATCAAATTTAAAATCACTCTTTAGTTTAATATTATGGAGGATTAATCAATTTCTGATTTTGACGGTAGAAAATCTATCCGGTAGGTTGAACCATCCTTAAATTATCTTGTACAAGAAAAACAAACTTACACTAGAGAGTCATAAGGCCTCCCACTGGTTATCATAAAAGTGCTTCCCATGCATGCTGTCCCGGCACTAGTGCCACCAACTACAGCGCCATCCTGAAACACCTGCTTCAATGTCAACAGAGCAAGGGTATCTAGACAATAAAAATGGAGCATACTTTAAGAGTGCTAGTTTTAATGCAAATTAGACCATTATTCTCTTTTTCACTTTATTTTAAGCCTTATCATATAAAAAACAAATTGGTAAAAGTTTTGCGCCTTTAAACCCCCAATACCAATACTTCTACCTCTGTTAACTCATCACAGCAATAAGCCAGCTGACGTCCACACAGCCGCACAATTTCTTCCTCAACCTGATCTGTATAGAGTTTCACTACTTATTCCCTTCCACAAAGTTCTTGTTCATCTAATATCGAGCTAAGCCATACGAATTCAAGGGCGTTCTGCCTTTCGTTTGGCCCAAGACTGATTGTGGAAAAGCGCGACAAGCATATCATCCTCTGTTAAGACTACTAGAATTTGTTTTCAATGCTTTTGAAATTCATAAAAATCAAGAATGAATAATAAGCTTCATAGTTGGGTAACGAGTGAAACTCTAAAAATATTGAGGCTGAGCAGTAGTATGCGGATCTGGGTTGGCTTCTGGCGGCAGTAGGTCGATAGTAGTAGTAGAATTATGATGATACTTTTTAGACTAAATAATATTACAGTTGATTTTCTAAGAAAAGGAAAATAGGGCTTTAGAGGGTGGGGGTGAGGGTTAAGCGTTTACAAATTGTTTTACAAATCAACTTAAAACTGAGAAATGTTTGAATCACTATACCCCGATATTTCTATTTTAGCCTATAGATTGTGGAGAGGCATCCGTTCTTGAATCAGATAGGACGAGGTCTAACGGAAAGACTTCAAGGACACTGAAACTTTATGGGAGGGGGTAAAAGTAAAGATTTGACAGGATTTGAATCAGGGAGAAGTGTGTGCAGCTGTGTTGGCCTCAGGCAGTTTGGTGCTACAATCCCCTTAAACGGTCAAACCAAAATTACAACAAAATCAGCCAAAGTAAGTTTCAATCCTTCTATTTACCATTAATCCCCTTCCTCCTAAACTGCTCCTTAGTACTGTCAAGTAACCTAAGTGGTAAACCTCGTCTTGATATCTTTTATACAAAAATACAACAGACAATTGAACAAGGTTCTTGATTTCCATGCTTAAAATATTTAATTCAATTATTTTCACAGTCGCTTTCTAACTTCTATATTTTTTGGGTATTGGTTTGACTTGTCGTATATATAGATGCTTTGCTAAAGATATGTGTTGATCTCACTTTTTAGGACAATAATTTAAAAATGGTCAAGATGGTTAGTCCATGCATCTTTCTAACTTGCTCCTGTTTTGCACTTGCACATGTTTTGCACATATATTGCACATACTTTAATTTTTCATGAACGATAATTTTTTGTTAAGATCTAGGCTGTCTTAGTTTAACTTTTTACTTTCATCAGAGTTCTTTTTTCTCTTGTTGTATCAAGCGGCCTGCAACACTTTTGTTCCCGTCTCTACATGGTAAAACTAATCTTACCTGAGCCATCTAGGTTCTTAAGAGCTTTTGTAACTCTCAGCTGGTCCCCTCCGCCAAAGAAAAAACCTGTTTGTTGACGAATCAAATCAGCCATTTCCTGATCATTTGCATTGTTGCTTGTTTCTGTGACTGGAATGTGAACTGCACTGGCCGCTCCGTAAATGTTTACAAACATATCCTGCAAATATTTATAAGTCAAAAATACTTATTATTACTATTTAATAACATTAGCTTCTATTACTCGACTCACTATCCAGAGAGTCAATGTCCTAGACTCAAATTTCAATGATTTGAGTTCAAATTTGACCGCAATTTAGAGCTGTTGTAGCTAAATATTATCAAGGCTAATTTTGATTCGTCAAACCAAATAAATATTTCACTTGGAGATTATACAGGTATGTGAATCAGACATGCAAATTTGGGATATTGGTTGACATGTATATTTGACACTGTTTTAAATGCTACATTGGGGAAACTCTTTATTCTATTAAAGTACTAACGTAAGATTTTAAGAGCCTATACGAATACGCATAGTAATTTATATTTGTTCCGAAATGTCTGTTTCATTATATTTTTAATATTTCGCTTATGAACGGTCGAAATATTCGTTTTAAAATTTAATTCGTTAATACTCCTCAAGAATGTCAATTAGTTGTAAATGAAATTTGTACCTACGCGCAACCGTTCATATTTTCTACCTAGAACCTTTAACTTAGAGTTTTGGTTGTCGAATGTAACTGCAGCGTACTACAATCGTTTTTTATAGTCTAGACTGCCTTCAAATGTAGATACACATGTTTCTTACCAGATAATAAGTTGCTGAATCTGCAGGATCTGCTGAAGCTGTTGTGAAAATTCCGATTTTTGCTACACCACGACCACCCTATAAGAAAAAAAAACATTTTTACTTCTCATATATCTACTCAATAGAATGTTTCAATCTTTTTTGTATGTATAGTAATGAGACTAGAGGTCCATTTTAGCAGGCAGAATAAATGGTGTTCAAATGACAATAAAATCCCAATCCTTCTTTTTCCATGTTCAAAAACGACAATTTCCAATATCAACCAGTTAATTTTTTGGCGATTGCGCGTGCCAAAGTCCAACAAATCATTATGCAATTCTGATCTTTTATTGGCGAACAGAAAATGATACCTATTTGTAAAATATGATGGGTAGAAAACACGATCAAATGTCATCATGTTCAAAACCAAAGGGTGCATACGACTTTCTTTTTGAAAATGATTTGCAAATCAATAATTATCTATCTATTAGCCTAGCTGTTATATATCAGCTTTTCTTTAAGATTTTGATTCTATTCCAAAGTAAGCTGAAAAATCAGCAGTGTCCTTATTTAGTTAAAACTTCTTCAGGTAGAACTTGGACAGATGAAAACAAAGAATCAGGCGATAGATCCCCCCAGGAAATGCTATCAGACCAAGCTTGCGCTGTACAACCATAATAGCAACTATAAAAAGTTTCCGCGTGAAGTAATGAGATGGCTGTATATTTAACCGTCACATGGTTTTAGAGCCTTAGCGTCGGTGCTATTGCGTAATTATTTATTGCGCTGTAACTGGTAGAACGTTAAAAAATCGACAGGGCCCTCATGATCAATATAAGGAAATTATTATTTTTTTTTATTATTAGCAAGTATCAATTGTAAAATAGCTTTGCCGCTATAAAGACTTTACCATTCGTGAAGCCTTGGACACTAAAATAGCCATTACCGACTGGTCAGATCAGCAGATACGTATTTATTTCTTAGAAAAGAAAAAAATTCATTTAATGAAAAAATTCAATTTAATTTTTAAAGATTTTTTGTTGTTTTCACCACCAGAAGAAAAAAACTGTTCCCATGAAATTCTAAATGGCGGTTTTCATCTCCAATAAAATTATGAAAAGATGAGTTTCGTCTTTGGCTCCTTTCATGATGATGTTCCATAAAATATTAGCTGAATTATTTATCTTATGATTTTCATATCATTTACCTAATGCTGTTTTTAGTTTTTTTTTTTTTTTTGCGAATTTAAGCATCAAATACTGGAAGGGGTTGGCTTACCGTTAGCCCCCACCCCCTTTAATATAACTTCTATGGAGAATATCGTGGTTTCAGCCACTTTTCCTGTTTTCCAAGCCAATAGATGTTCCTTGTTGTTCAAACCACGGGACGAAAAGTTTCCTGTATAGGGGTTTCGGACAAGGCGTTTCTAATAGTATACTTCTTGTTTTAATCTGACTTTTTTTCTTTTAGGAGTTATTGGCTATTGTATTTCCTAATATAGGCCATGATCGTCTCTTATTAGATTGCTAGCTACTGCTGCAACCCGGATATACCGATTCTTTATGTAAAAAATTACTAACCAGGAAAAATTTTTTTCTCAAGTTAATTTTTTCTATTTTTGTGTCGAAAGATAAGAGTGCGTTGTATCGTAATGTATATAATTGTTTATTTTAGTTACTATTGGCTATAGTTCATTCTTTAATATAATCCCCATTTATGATGAGCTGTACCGATCCTTTATATCTCTTCTTAGGATGCTACTCTCTGCTGCAGCCCATATGAATTATTTTAACTTTTAGTAACCATGTGCCGTGGTTAGTTCTTTACCAAGTTTCAGTTATGTCCGATGAAACTTACATAGTTCCTTTTTATAATGAACTATATCAATCCTTTATATAATTAAAAGCTCTCTTTGATGTTCCAGTGCACCACTAGCTTAGGTGAAAAATTGGAAAAAAAGATGTTGTCGATGCAGAATATCGTAGTTCAAGCAACTTATCTTGTTTTTTAAGCCAATAGATTTTCTCGTTTTTCAAGCCAAGGAACGGTAAATTTCCTATATAAAGGTTTCGGACAAGGCCGTTCGAATGTTGCACTTATTTTTTTGATCTCACACTGCTTTTAGGGGCTATGGGCTATTAAATTTCTTAGTATTAGACGTGATCGTCTCTTACTAGGTTGCTAGCTACTGCTGAAACCCGGATACAAACAGGAAAAAGCTTATGGCTTTTCTTAGTTGGAATAGCAAGAGATGAACCTTGGTATGGCACTATACCCCAGACAATTAACTTTTCAAACGATTCTTGTATTCTCTTAGCTTTTAGTTACAATGTGCTATAGTTTTTTATTTTCTTGGTTTCAGCTATATGCGATGAAAGTTACATAGCCCCCATTTATAATGAGCTATATCGTTCTTTTAAGTAATATTACAGGTACATCTGCAACCATGACTTAGAGCTCTTTTCTTACTATAATTAATTAAAAAAAAAACTTTTTCAACAAGATAAGCTTATCAAAAAAAAGTAAAGTACTCAAATAAACCAAAAATGAGCAAGAATAAAATCAAATAATCTACCAAGCGTGAAACTACCACAAATCAGCATCGATAAATAAATGAAACCCAAAACAAACAGAAATTACAATAACTAACCGAGTCAAACTCAAAACGAGCAGAAATTAACATGAGCAGGGCTCAAAACCCCCTATGCCTTCCCAAGGCCAGAAAACAATTTGCACTTTACTGAAAAAATATAAATGTTTTTACTTTTATAACTTTAATAAATCAAAGAATATAAACATTTTGATTAATAAACATCAGTATATGTATATTAAACTGACAATGAAGATTCATTTGAGTTTTTTTTCAGTAAAGTAAAGTTTACTATAAAAATGCCAAGCCTTCCAATCACTTTCAACTATTAAACAGGGCACTACCCCTTTCAATATTCAATCGAATGAGCCCTTTTTGAGTTTCTACGACAACACTTTCTATAAGCACCTTATATGCCCCCAGGGAATAAGTTACAAGCCTTGCCCTAAGGGCTGTGAGGCGGTTGTTATCCTAAAAGACCTAATTTCCAGAACGTTAAACTAAGTTGAACAAAATGGCTGTCTTAAAATTTTGATTGGACGTGTTTGGGGAAATGAGTGGCGTGAGAGGAGAGTTACTTGCCCTCCAATCACTTTCGACTATTACAAAGCACACAAGCCCTTTCAATTTATGATCGAATTAGCCCTTTTTGAAGTTTCTGCTAAAATACTTTCTATAAAAAAAACTTATATACCCCCAGGGCATAACTTACAACCCTTGCCCTAAGGGGTCTAGGTGGTTTGTCATCCTGAAAGACATAATTTTGAGAATTTTCAACTGCGTTGAACAAAATGGTTACTTACCCATCACTTTCGACTATTACAAAGGGCACTAACCCTTTCAATTTCCAATCGAATGAGCGCTTTTTGAAGTTTCTACAACAGCGCTTACTATAAAAAGAACCTTGTATGCCCCCAGGGCTTAACTTACAACCTTTGCCCTGAGGGATGTGGGGGGACTGTCATCCAAACATATTTTCCGGACTTTTTAACTACGCCGAACAAAACGGCTATCTCAGAATTTTGGTTGGATGTGTTTTTGGAAATAGTGGGTGTGAGAGGGGTGTTAGTTATCCTCCAATCACTTTCGACTATAAAAAAGGGTACAAGCCCTTCTAATTTCCAATATAATGAACTCCTTTTGAAGTATCTACAACATCCCTATCTATAAGAACCTTATATGACCCAAGGGCAAAACTTAGAAACCTTACCCTGAGGAATCTGATGGAGTTATCATCCTCAGAGACCTAATTTCTAAAACTTTTAATTACAATAAAAAAAATGGCTATCTAAAAATTTTTATTGGATGTGTTTAGCGAAAAAATCGCCATGAGAGGGGGTTAGTTTCCCTCCAATCACTTTCGACCTTTAAAAAGGGCACTAACCCTTTGAATTTCCAATCGAATGAGCCCTTTTTCAAGTTTCTACGACAAAGCTTTCAATAAAAACCAAGTATGCCCCCAGGGCATAACTTACAACCCTTATTCCGAGGGCTGTGGGGGTGTGTCATCCTCAAAGATATAACTCAAAACTCCAATCACTTTCGACTATTAAAAAGGCCACTAGCCCTTTCAGTTTCCAATCGAATGAGCCCTTTTTTAAGTCTCGACGAGAATATTTTCTATGCAAACCTTATGTGGGGGGATTGTTATACTCAAAGATATAATTTCCGGACTTTTCAACAACGTTGAACAAAATGGCAATCTCCAAACTTTTATTGGAAGTGTTGGGGAAAAAGTGGGCGAGGGAGGAGTGTTAGTTTTCCTTCATTCACTTTTGACTATTAAAAAGGGCACTAGCCCTTTCAACTTGCAATTGAATGAGCCCTTTTTGAAGTTTCTATGACAAAGCTATCTATAAAAACCTTACATCCCCCAGGGCATAATTTAAAACCCTTGCCCCCAGGGGTGTGGGGTGTTTATCATGTTGAAAAAAATCACTATCTCAAAATTTTGATTGGATGTGTTTGGAAAAATGGTGGGCGTGAGAAGGAGGTTAGTTGCCCTCCAATCAGTTTCTGCTAGCCTATTAAAAAGGGCACTAGCCCTTTCAATTTCAAAATGGATGAAATGTCAGGTATATAAGGCATATAAGCATTTTACGACAACACTTTCTATAAAAACCTTATATGCACCCAGAATATAATTTACAACCCTTGCCCTGAAGACTGTGGTGGGAGTGTCCTGCTCAAAGATACAGTTTCCGGACCTTTTAACTGCGTTGAACAAAGTGGGTACCTCAAAATTTTGACCGGGTGTGTTTGGGAAAATGGTGGGCGTAGAAGGGGTGTTAGTTGCCCTCCAGTCACTTTCGACAATTAAAAAGGGCACTAGCCATTTCAATTTCTAATCGAATCAGCCCTTTTTGAACTTTCTACGACAAGGCTTTCTATAAAAATCCTTATGTTCCCCCAGGGCATAACTTACAACTCTTTCCCTGAGGGCTGTGGGGGTGGTGTCATCCTCAAAGACCTAGTTTCCAGAACTTTCTACTACGTTGAACAAAATGGCTATATCAAAATTTTGATCGGATGTGTTTTGGGAAAAGGTGGGTCCGAGAGGGGAGGGGTTGTTGCCCTCCAATCACTTTCGACTATTAAAAAGGGCATTAGTCCTTTGAATTTCAAATCAAATGAGCCTTTTTTGAAGTTAGGGCAAAACTTACAATCTTTGCCCTGAGGGCTGTGGGGGAGTTTCCACCTCGAAAACATAATTTCTATCTTGAAATCATGTGCGCTGAACAAAATGGCTATCTAAAAATTTTAATTGGATGTATTTGGGGAAATAGTGGGCGTAAAAGGGGTGTTAGTTGCCGTCCAATCATTTTCGACTATTAGAAAGGGCACTAGCCTTTCGAATTTCCAATCGAATGAGCCCTTTTCGAAGTTCCTACGACGACTCCTTCGATACGAAGTGCCCTGGTATGGAAAATAAGTAATACATTGTGCCAAAATCGTTCTTTACTAAGGAAGTGCTATTGCGCTGCCTCTGATTTAGAGTTCGTTCTTAACTATAATTCTTGTGTTTCAATTTTATGTTTTTTCCTCTTTATTCAAGCCAAGCAGTTGTAAATTTTCTATTTAGGGGTAGGGGTAAGTTTTTTATATAGGTAGCTATATCGAACCTTTATGTAACATATTAGTAATCGTTTAAAATTTAATTTTAATTAAATATTTTATATGGACCAAAGTCCATTCTTTAATATAACGCTGCAACCCTGATTGCCTATATCCCATTTATAATGAACTATACTTATCCTTTATGTAATCCCGTATAATGCAGCTATTTTGATAATATGTACTTGCAAGAGCAGTTTGGCGCAGTGGAAGCGCAATGGACCTTCAACCTAGAGGTTTATGGATCGAAACCTCACTAAAGCGTGGAGGGTTATAGGCCCAACGTGCTTCCAAAGCGAAAAGATACTTATTTTATTAAATATTTTAGTTATGATGGGCTAGAATTCGTAAAATGTTTCAAAATAATTACAGACAGGAAAAAGCCTATCGTAATTTCTTATTTCGAATAGTAAGAGACGAACATCGGAGAATCAGGCAGCAAAGTGAGCCCAATTTGTGCCATGGTTTGTTCTTTAGTTACTTTCAACTATCTTTAAATCCACGATCGGATGAAACTTACAAAATCCCCATTTATAAGTAACTATAGGCCTACCGATCTTGTATATATTGACGTATGATGGTTCGTTCTTTCATATAATAACTATATCGATTCCTTAAATACAATAATATTAATGTTCAAAATGAAATCCTATGTTCATATTGGTATGCAAGATGATGTTTATAACATTTACTGCTACTAGTGTTGAACAAAAATGCAGTTTTTTGTAAGAATCGATTATTTAAAAAATGTTTTCTTATTTACAATTTTTCAAATATATCAATTTCCTTTAAAACGGGCCATCAAACAGATCTTTACGATATTCATGTGCCCCACTAGCCTCAGAGAAAAAAGATTCTGTATACGCAAAATATCGTATTTCAAGCAACTTATCTTGTTTTTCAAGCCAAAAGATTTTCCTCGTTATTTAAGCCAAGGGACGGTAAGTTTCTTATTGAAGTTTTCGGACAAGGCGGTTCTAATAGTATACTTGTTGTTTTGATCTGACACTATTTTCAGGAGAAATTGGCTTTTATATTTTTTGTATTGAACATGATCGTCTCGTACTAGATTGCTAGCTACCGCTGTCAACAGAATTCATCAGTCTCTGAAGTTGCTCTTTACATTAAATATTTCAGTTAGTATAAGCTAGAGTTCCTTTTTTTATCATAATTATAATGTTTCAAAAATTTCTTCATCAATGAAATCGATGTCTCTATTCACATTAAACTATATCAATCCTTTATATATCCATAGGCCATAATTCAAAATACCACCTTATACAATGGCATAAAGTGCCTTATGCAATGAGCTACACCAATCCCTTATGTAATTTCAAGTCAACAGATTTTCCTTGCTGTTTGAGCAAAGGGACTGTAATTTTCCTTTATAGGGGTTTCGAAGAAGGTGGTTCTAATAAAAAAACACTCAAATTTAATTTGTTCTTTAATATAAATGAATCAAACCGGTCCTTTATATAATCATAATGAACTATACCAATCCTTTACGTAATGAACGGCTATAGTTCGTTCTTTAATATGAAATTAACAACAGAAAAAAGCCTATGGCTTTTTCTCATTTGGAATAGAAACCTCAGAGATTTAGGCAGCTAAGCAAGTCCATTATATTATAAGGTTTGTTCCTTACTAGGTTTGAGATATATCTACAGCTTTGATACCGATAAAGCTTGCACATTCCCATTTATAATTAACCGTACCGATCATTTATATAAGATTATAGAGGTTTTTCTATATATTATAGAGGTTTCAGGTACCTCTACACCCATGATTCAAATGAGACTTCCATAATCCTTATTTATATTGAACTATGCGGATCCCTTGTGTAATTCACTTTAATTTTTGATACATTGTATTTGTTGACATTGTAGCCTACATTGTATTTGTTGTCACAAGCATTCTAAGCTTATATTTCTTAGTTCTTCATTTTTGTTTATCATAATGAACTATATCATTGCTTTACCTAACTGGTAATGTATAAGAGAGGCTCGTAGCCACTTGGTTGCGGTAACTGCTAACACAGAAGGTAATATAAAATATATGATAACAATTATAAGTTTTAATACTACACAACTTCGGTCCTTATGTGTAAAACCCTAAAAAATTACTCCAGTGTTCTACAAAAATGCAGTTTTTTTTTTTAAATTCATTTTATTTTGAAAATTATTTTTGACTAATTACAAAAGATTTTGAAAAAGATCATTTTCCTTTAAAATTAGCCATTAAACAGCTATCTAGGATGTTCCAGTGCCCCGCTAGCTACTAAGTAAGAAAAATGGATAAAAAGATGCCTTCGATACAGAATATCGTGGTTTCAGCCCCTTTTCTTGTTTTTAAAGCCAATAGATTTTCCTCGTTGTTTAAACCAAGGGACGGTAAATTTCCTGTATAACTGTTTTGGACAAGGATGTTCTACTAGTGTGCTTCTTGTTTGATATGACACTATTTTAGGAGTTATGGAGTATAGTAGTTTTTACTATGAAACGTCATCGTCTCTTACTTGGTTGCCAGCTGCCTCTGAACTCCTGATCCATAGTTGGCTATAAATCTATCTATGGATTCAATCCATTTTTTTCTAAATTTGATGGTTTGCGTGTAACTGAACCCCCGTGTTAATGAACCACCGTGTAACTGAACCAACGTGCAACTGAACCCCTGTATAAACAAACCCCTGTGCAACTGAACCCTCGTATAACTGGACCACCAGGCCACTGAACTCCATTTAACTAAATACTAGTGCAACTAAGCCCCGTGCAACTCAAGCCATTTATCTGATCTCCCTTGTAACTGAACCCCAGTGTAAATGAACCACCGTGCAACTGAACCATCGTGCAACTGAACCATTGTGGAACTGAGCCACTGTGCAACTGAACTACCGTGCAACTGACCTACCGTGCAACTGAACCACCTTGCAACTGAACCCTCATGTAGCTGAATCATCATGCAGAACTCAGTTCTTCAGTATTTCAACATCATCAGGCAATTTCATTTTGTAAAACACAAGTTAGAATTTTGATATGGTCAACCTTGTTGGAATTATTTGTTTCTTAAAGTCATGACATCAACTCATGTCAAGATCGTTCATAAAAAAGCTTTGTTTTATTTTTGCAAAAAAAAAACAAGAACCGATATCACAAACAATTAAAGCTTATTTATTTCTCTTTTTTCAGATGAATCTTACCTTTCTGGACCTTTATGTAATAAACATGTGCTTAAAATATTTGACCTTTGTGAATCTAGATCAGATAACTTTTGATCAGATATATTTGAGGAGATTGCAGCTAAAA
This sequence comes from Artemia sp. Qi Xiang Cuo, assembly GCF_049724085.1. Classification (NCBI taxonomy): domain Eukaryota; kingdom Metazoa; phylum Arthropoda; class Branchiopoda; order Anostraca; family Artemiidae; genus Artemia; species Artemia sp. Qi Xiang Cuo. Next base: position 25,157,479 of record NC_142810.1, on the reverse strand, counting down.
AGAATATGGGAGGGGGCTGGTTGCACTCCAGCCTTTTTTCAACAATCCTTCAACATGCCCAGAAAGTTTAAACTTCATATCTACAGGCTTAAATCCTTAGCTGCTCTCGACACCTTGCAGATACGTTGTTTTGTAAAACTGGATGATCAAAGTATCTCTTGATTTAGTTGAAGCTGCTCCTAAACATTTTACAAACGATGTGACGGCTAATACCATCAGCCATTGTAGATATTGCTGGTACTTTCTTTTAACAATCAATGTTACTGCTACTACTATTAACAAATTACCGCAGCACCAAGCCGCCTTAGGAAAACACAGCTAAGCACACTCCTCCTCCATCCCAATCCATTCAAAACCTGATTTTTTACACCCTCCCAAGAGTTCTCATTTCCTTTAAATCTTTCTTTATGACGTCTTCCCATCCAAGACTAGGACGATCTGCTTTCCGTGTAGCCCAAGATGGTTGGCCGAAAAGAGCAATCTTCAGGAATATGTCATCCTTCATCCGCAAAACGTGCCCTAGCCATCTCAACCTTTCTTATATTATAGCCCTAGAAAGTGGGATTGAACCAAATTTTACATACAGCCTACTGTTTGAAATACGTCAGTCAGCCGGAAACCCAGTACAGCCCGTAGGCAATTTCTCTGGAAGACATCTAGCAAAGCTTCATCCGCTTTTCGAAGCGCCCATGCTTCAGAACCATATTTGACCACTGTCTTCACTGTAGCTTCCAATATTCCAATCTTGGTTTGCAGACTTATCTTCCTATTCTTCCAAATTTTTTTAACTGTGAAAAACACCTTTAGCCCTGGCTATCCACTTATAAAATCTTCACTGCTCCCACCGTCTTTACTAATAATGCTACCAAGGTAAGTGAATCTGGCCACCTGATCTATCTTTTCGTTACCATAGTCACCTTTTCATCTTAAGTTATTCCTAGCCTTTGTGACCTAGTGAATCTTATCATTAATTTTCAAACCTTTTCTAGCACCCTGAACTCGCAAAACTTCTAAAAGTTCATTTATAATTGCTCACACTTTCATCTAGTATGCTTAAATCATCAGAATAGTCTAAGTCCAGGAGAGTTTTCGTCCCGATTTGATTCCGAGGTCTCCCATTGCCTTCCCTGTGCTCTTTAAGACGAATTCCATCAAGAGGATTCATATAAATGGGGATAGAACACAGCCCTGTTTCACTCCTGATTTAATAAGGAACCAGCTGCTAACCTCTTTTCCTACCTTAACCACAGCTGTGTTAATCTCGAACTTTGCACATTAATGTACGTGTCTGGTATACCATACAAGGAAAAAACCTTTTCTAGGGCTCTTCTATCAACAGAATTGAGCGCTTGCTCATAATCTATAAAACTAAGGACTAAAGGTGTTTGACAACTAAGGCACTCAATTATTAACCTAAGAGTAAATATTTGGTCGACACATCCTCTTCCTTTTTTAAAATCGTACTGTTCTTCTCTAAAAATTTGTATATTATGTATATTATGTATATTATTGGTATATTATTATAATTTGTATCATATTACTAAGTAACTTACTACTTACCGAGACCAGACTAATGCTTTGGTAACTGGATCACTCTTATCACCTTTCTTATATAGTGGCTAAATTAAGGTTTTCCTAAAATTGTTAGGTACGTCTCCTTTTTCAAAAATCATGTTCATAATCTTCAGTAACTTATTTCTAATCTCAGAGTCACAATATTTAAAAAACTAATTTACCATACTATCAGCACCTGGAGCCATATTATTTTTTAATCCTTTTAGTACTGTCGCGATAGAGAGGGGAAGAGAGAGAGAAAGAGAGACAGAAAAACAGAGAGAGAGAGAGAGAGAGAGAGAGAGAACACAATTAAACACAAAGATTCAGACATACAAACAGACAAAGACAGACAGGATGACAAGCAAACACCAGAGAGAGAGAGAGAGAGAGAGAGAGAGAGAGAGGGGGAGAGAGAGAGAGAGAGAGAGCTAGAGAGAGACAAAAACACATACAAACACACAGAGTCAGACATACAAACACACAAAGACAGACAGGGTGACAAGCAAACACGAGAGAGAGAGAGCGAGAGAAAGAGATAAACACATACAAACACACACAGAGTCAGACATAAAAAGAAACAAAGACAGACAGGGAGACTAGCAAACACAAAAGAGAGATGCGGAGAGAGATAGACAGAGAGAGAGAGAGAGAGAGAGAGAGAGAGAGAGAGAGAGAGAGACAAAAACACAGACAAAAACACAGAATCAAAACAAACAAACACACAACGAGAAACAAGCAAACACCCACTCAGACACAAAGGTGCAGAAATTGAAAGAGAGAAAAACACATACAAACACACAGATTCAGACATACAAACAGACAAAGACCGACAGGGAGACAAGCAAATACGAGAGAGAGAGAGAGAGAGAGGGAGAGAGGGAGCTAGAGAGAAGCAAAAAACACATACAAACACACACAGTCAGACACACACACACACACAAAGACAAAGACAAGCAAACAGCGGCTCACACGCACAGGCACAGAAAGAGAGAGAGAGACAAAAACATCTACAAACACACAGAGCCAGACAAACAAACACACAAAGACAGACACGGGGGACAAGCAAACATCCACTCAGACACCTATGAACAGAAAGAGAGAGAGAGAGGGAGAGAGAGAGAGAGAGAGAAAGAGAGAGAGAAAGAGAGAGAAATAGAGAGAGAGAGAAGCAGACAGCCATTCAGACACACAGCCGCAGAGATAAAAAGAGACAAAAATATCTACAAAGTATTAGAATCAGATACACAAAGACAGAGATTGGGACAAGCAAACATCCAATTATACACACAAAAACGGAAAGAGAGAGAGAGAGAGAGAGAGAGAGAGAGAGAGAGAGAGAGAGAGAAGAGAGAGACAAAAAACACAAATACAAACACACAGAGTCAGACAAACAAACACGCAAAAATAGACACACCGACAAGAAACCGGCCACTCAGACACGCAGGCACATAGAGAGAGAAAAAACCATCTACAAACACACAGAGTAAGGCATAAAAACACAAAAAGACAGAAACGAGGACAAGCAAACATCTGCTCAGAGGCACAGAGAGAGAGAGAGAGAGAGAGAGAGAGAGAGAGAGAGAGAGAGAGAGAGAGAAGCAAACAGTCATTCAGACGCAGAGGCACAGTGAGAGAGAGAGAGAGAAAAAAAACAACTTACAAACACACAGAGTCAGACGCACAAAAACACAAAGACAAACCAGCAAACACCCACTCAGACACACAGGCACAGAGATTGAAAGAGACAAAAACATCTACAAACGCACAGATTCAGACATACAAACATACAAAGACGGGCACTGAGACAAGAAAACACCCGCTATGACACATAGGCACAGAGATTGAGACAAGTAAACAACCGCTCAGACGCGCACAGGCACAGAGAAAGAGAGAGAGAGAGAGAGAAAGATAGAGAGAAAGAGAGAGAAATAGAGAGAGAGAGAAGCAGACAGCCATTCAGACACACAGCCGCAGAGATAAAAAGAGACAAAAATATCTACAAAGTATTAGAATCAGATACACAAAGACAGAGATGGGGACAAGCAAACATCCAATTATACACACAAAAACGGAAAGAGAGAGAGAGAGAGATAGAGAGAGAGAAAGAGAGAGACAAAAAACACAAATACAAACACACAGAGTCAGACACACAAACACACAAAAAAAGACACACCGACAAGAAACCGGCAACTCAGACACGCAGGCACATAGAGAGAGAAAAAACCATCTACAAACACACAGAGTAAGGCACAAAAACACAAAAAGACAGAAACGAGGACAAGCAAACATCTGCTCAGAGTCACAGAGAGAGAGAGAGAGAGAGAGAGAGAGAGAGAGAGAGAGAGAGAGAGAGAGAGAAGCAAACAGTCAATCACACGCACAGGCACAGTGAGAGAGAGAGAGAGAGAAAAACAACTTACAAACACACAGAGTCAGATGCACAAAAACACAAAGACAAACCAGCAAACACCCACTCAGACACAAAGGCACAGAGATTGAAAGAGACAAAAACATCTACAAACGCACAGATTCAGACATACAAACATACAAAGACGGGCACGGAGACAAGCAAACACCCGCTATGACACATAGGCACAGAGATTGAGACAAGTAAACAACCGCTCAGACGCGCACAGGCACAGAGAAAGAGAGAGAGAGGGAGAGGGAGAGAGAGAGAGAGAGAGGGAGAGAAAGAGAGAAGGAGAGAGAGAGAGAGACAAAAACACCTACAAACACAGAGAGCCAAGATAAGATAAGATAAATTGTATTTCATACAGCCAGATACACAAACGCATACAGACAGACACGGGGACAAGCAAATATACCATCAGACACGGAGAGAGAGATAGAGAAAAAACACATTCAAACACACAAAGTCAAACACACAAAGACAGACACAGAGACAAGCAGACAACCGCTAAGACACACAGGCACAGAGAGAAAGAGAGACAAAACATCTTCAAACGCACAGAGTCAGGCACACAAACAAAGGCAGACACGGGAGAAAAGCCAACATTCTTTCAGACACACAGGCTTAGAGAGAGGGAGAGAGAAAGAGAGAGAGAGAGAGAGAGAGAGAGAGAGAGAGAGAGAGAGAGAGAGAGAGAGAGAGAGAGAGAGAGAAGCAAACAGCCACTCAGACACACAGGCAAAGATAGAGAGACAGAGAGAGATAAAACCACCAACAAAGACGCAGAGAGAGAGAGAGAGAGAGAGAGATAAAAACATCTACACAAACACACAGAGTCAAACACACAAGACAGACACGGGGACGCCAACACCCGCTCAGACACACAGGCACAGAGGAGAGAGAGAGAGAGAGAGAGAGAGAGAGAGAGAGAGAGAGAGAGAGAGAGAGAGAGAGAGAGAGAGAGAGAGAGAGAGAGAGAGAGAGAGACAGAGACAGAGACTGAGACAGACAGAAACACATACAAACACACAGAGTAAGACATACAAGCAGAAAAAGACAGATACAAAACATGAAAACATGCCAACATCCGCTCAGACACACAGGCACAGTGAGAGGCTTAATGAAACAGCTGGTCAAACACAAAGGTACACAGAGAGAGAGAGAGAGACAAGTAAACACCTACAAAACACACAGCGTCAGACACACAAAGATACACACAGAGACAAGCAAACAGCCACTCAGCCACACAGGCACAGAAAGAGACAGAAAAAAACATATACTAACACACAAATTCAGACACACAAACACACAAAGAAAGACACAGGGACAAGCAAAGACCCGCTCAAACAAATAGGCATAGAGAGAGACAAAACACATACAGACACACATATAAAATCCATAAACACACAAAGGCAGACGCAGAGACAAGCAAATATCTCGCTTAGACACGCCGGAACAGTGAGAGTGAGACAGGTAAACAGCCATTCAAACACACAGGCACAGAGAGAGAGAGAGAGAAAGAAAAAAACATAAAAACACACACCGAGTCAGACCCCCTATGGGTTTCTTTTATCATTTATGCTTGGGTTACACACAAATACACACAAAGAAAGACACAGGGACAAGCAAACATCCCTTTCAGACACACAGATACAGAGAGAGAGAGAGAGAGAGAGAGAGAGAGAGAGGGAGGGAGAGAGAGAGAGAAAGAGAGAGAGAGAGAGAGAGAGAGATGTGTTAAAGGAAGTCTAAGGTTTTAAAGTGAGGTTTTAGTTGATACCTTATTACTCCCTTTATAAGGGAGATAATTATGGTCCTAATGTAAATAAACTTTGGTAGCGTGCCTTAAGCAATGACCTGACTAATTTGGCTTACCAGCTGGGATTATTTGAGGGACTAAAATAAGATTGTAGAGAGGTTGGCTATAACATAATACTTTTATTCATCTAACACAACGGTACAGAGTCTGGTTATAGATAGGCCACTGGAACTTGTTGTCGGATAAAATAAACAAATACAATTATACTCTAATGCAAGTTACACAACATTTAAAACACTTACAATTTTTGGACTTATAATCCAAGGGATTCTCAAAATATACGGACCAGAGGCCAGTCCGACATAAAATTAGTATCAGGCTCCCCGTTTCCATAAAATGTTTCTATTATACTAAGCATCAGCCAAATCTTACCTGTCCCACCGACGCATATAGCAAGGAAGTGGTGATTTCTCAAATTTCTATTCAAGTTTACACATACCAGGATGTGCTCTTTATCTTAATAAAAAGTGGTATTTCAAAACTTTGAATTTTGTGTCTTAATATTTTTACTAAACCCAATTTTGAATTAATTGGTCAGCTTCACCACAATACTTCCCCCTTGATAAGAGTTGCCCCCAACTCTAAATATTGTACTTTTAAAACATACATTTTAAGTATTTTGTACATGCTTCTTATGTTGCCATTATTTATTGGTCATTCTGTGACATATAACTTCAATTGGTTTCTTGAGGTTCATGTTTAGGGCAAAATATTACGTCATGTCTGTTCTTCCAAGGATATCAAGTTTTTGGAATTTATCCTTGTTATTCTCTTTTCTTTCTTTTTCTTTTTTTCTTGGAGACTATAAAATTCTCTTTTCACCCTCTTTCTAAAATGCATCTTCTCTTTTAGTTTGACCCACAATGGCTTAAGCATTATATTAGTGTCTTTACTTAAATTAGATTTAAATTTATATTAGAAACTATTTGATTAATTTGAGTTTAAATTTAATTCCCTTTAATAATTTAATTTATATGGGTGATGTGGTTGATTTTACATTTATCTTCCTATTTTAGAAATGCTTTCGATAAATTATACATGGCAATTTAGGTTTTAAACTTTCACATATTTTTCAACACACAGCATTTTCACATATTCTTTCAATAATGTTAAACCTTTTAGGCTGCACGTAGCACTTCCTTTGATATTTCCTAGGCCTAATTTAAGTTCTGAGTTTACCCCATTCAATGATGAATTGGTCGGAAAGTTCTTTATTACTACATACAGTTCCCAAAATATTAGTTGACCAGTTATGGTTTGGTTTCTGATAGGGTAGCTGTTGGTATCAGGGTACAATTGAACTGGCTTTGACATTGTAGTATGGTCATGTAAGTAGGTCAATGACCAAAATTGTGTAGTCGGAACGTTGGAATAGATTATGTATCTGTTGGACTCACTGAGGCTATAGCGAAGGAAAAAATTATTTATCCGTTGGCCGTACTATAGCAACACTAATAGTATTGAGTAACTAGATTAACTTACAACCCTTATTCCTGGAGCTGGTGGTGGGGCTGTTAACCCCAGAGGCATGGTTATTTGACCTTGAGACTATTTTGAAGATATAATTTATTTTAATTTTGATCAGATACACTTAGGGATGGAGGGTGGCGGTTAAGAGGGAGAGGCTGATTGTCCTCTGATTACCGTTTATTCTTCTAACTTGAACTTGAAATTTCAAGATTAAATCGGATGAGCCTTCTCCAGAGTTTCTACGACCAACTGTTCTATAAAATCCTCAAATTTTAACAACGAGTAACTTTCAATAGTAGTACCTCCTCCATTGATTCTGCAACACTCATACGGTCTACTCTTTTCTTCCATTGGTTCGAGGGTTCAAGAAGAAGTTTTTACGGTAATTTCCACTTTGGGGACCAGGTGTCACACTTTTAGGTGAAATTCATGTCCTGGCAAGATTTACAGGAATTCAGTTTTATATTATATTATTACTTGGAATGTGGTTCGTATAATACGCAAGTTTTAGTGATATGGGGAGCTGCTTGTATCTTTCTAGCTGGCAAGATTCCCATTTGTGGCAAGAGTTAAATGGTTGGGTTAGGTCACGTGTTTTTCTGTGACAGTCCTCTGACGTCACGGTACACACCCCCGTTTCAAGCGCATTTTACACCACAAGACACACCCTCGACTTTAAAGGTCAGATAAGTGGAGCTACCAACACCTCAAACCGTCACACCTGCACAACAGAGTCACCTTTTCTATTAAAGGGAACACAGTTGTCAAGACTCCATGACACACCCCTCTGGACTCCAATGACGTCAAACGACTTACCCCGTTTTAAACGGACAGATATGTACTTTGCGAAAGGATCCCATGGGAGAATCCCCACTTGTAATGTAATGAAATCTCACATCTTACATATTTATTCTGCAACACTGTCAAGTAATACTTTTTTCGCCCAAAACCCCCAAAGCGTTTTTTTCATCAACTTAATCGCGGTACACACTTTATTTAAGGTCATATAATTATTGTGCAACACTGCCAGGTAAAACATTTTTGCCCAAAAACCCCAAGACATTTTCTTTTTCGGCGTTTTATTTTTCGCTTGAAACATCTTTTTTTTCTAGAGTTCTTGACTCCGCCAGACGTCGAAAAGTCATTCCCTTCCAATGGTACAGCGCCCCAAGCAAGTCGTCCATGAAACCGTTTCCAGTATTTTGTATTAGGAACCATATTCTAAAAATCATCTGTTGCATGACAGCTAAGATTCCCTCTTTTCAAGCACCCTAGAACGGCGTGTTTACTGCCAAATTTGGCACGCACTCAGAAAACATCTTTTTCTAGGGGACATTTGTTATGAAGATATTAACAACGATAAAACGAAAATGTATCGTTTCTTTACGTAGGATATTAGATTTCACACTATCGTGACAATACGCCCCTCCCCCTCCGTAGCCTGCAATACCAGAGGAATAAAGATGATATTAGATGCAAATTTAAGACATATTAACAGTTTTTAAGGAAAATATCCATTTCTTTTAGTACCTGTTAGATTTTCCCCTCTTCCATGAGAAAAATCCCTTAATGTCTTGACCCTAACTTTTAAGCTGTAATTCATCCCCACAATGACATTACATCACCCCCCCCCCCCAACCCTTACAAGACATCATCTCCCCCCCTTAAGACATTTTTCAGGCATTTCACATTAAAAATTATGGTTCTAAATCCCTTAATTCAAGTTTTTTTAGCAACCCAAGCCAATCATAATGCCCCACAAAATACTCCACACTGCCATAGAATTTCACCCGCGTGACACCACCACCCCCCTTTACCCCCCGACCCCCCAGATTACCTGTTATTAGTGGAATATTTAAACCATATTAAGAGGTATTATTGAAAGACTTTTAAAGAAATGCACTGTTTCCTTGAGTATTGTTAGATTTCACTCCCCCTCTAGTGAAAAATTCCTTAATGTCTCCACCCTAACTTTTAAGCTCTAATTCACCCCACAGTGACATTACATGACTCCCCCCCCTAAACCCTGACAAGACAGCATCTCCACCAAGACATTTTTGAGGCATTTCCTAATAAAAATTATGTCTTAAAATCCCGTGATTCAAGTTTTTTGCAACACAAGCCAATCATGATGCCCCACAAAATATTCCAAACTGCTATAGCAATTCACCCTTCCAACATCAGCACCCCCCCCCCCTCCCATCCCCTGGGGGACCTGATATTAGTGATATATTAGACTATATTAAGAGTATTATTGAAGGACTTAAACGAAATGCACCATTTCATTGAGTATTGTTAGATTTCACTCCCCCTCTAGCAAAAATTCATTTAACACCTTTCACCTTATCTTTAAGCTCTAGAGTATACTAGTCAATGACATTGCATACCACCTTGGTAAATTATGGATGATATTAAGCACCCACAAGACATCGCTACATCTCCCCCAAGAAATCTTTAAGGCATTTTCTAATAAAAAATATGGCTTTAAATCCCGTGAAACATGTTTTTACAACACAGTCCTAACATGATGCCCCACAAAAGACTCCACACCACCAGGGCATCACCCTCTCCCACCTGCTGGCCTAATATTAGCGATATATATAAACCATATTAAGAGTTATTACTGAAAGACTTTTAAGGAAATATCCATTTCTTTGAGTTAAACTTATTGATATTTAAAAATATTCTAACAATAGATTCCACCCCCCTCCACCTAGCAGTAAGAAAAAGGGGGGGGGGGGCTTCTCTATTTTCAAAAATATAGTGTTTAATGGGATATTTTAGTTTATTTTTGGGGCGAAATAGGCTGAAAATGTCCTAGGGGGTGGGGGCTGGAGTCAAGTGGAGGGTTGATGCTAGTACGAAAACAGTGTCACAGCGCCATTCCGCTCTGGGCCATAAGTATACTTTTTTATGGTTTGGGTATCTACCCTTATGATCTTCCAAGCCCTCCCATCTTTGCTTAAGATATACATCGCCGTTAATACGCAGCACGCGTGTGTGTGCAGTGCTGGAGCTCCATGGGGTCCTTTTAGTCAGGCTTGCGAGATACAGTAGCATCATTCAAATTAGACTTGGTCACGGAAATCCTGGGAATCTTCCAGAAAAACAATGCACGAAAATCGCTAGGAATCATGCCAATAAAGAAGAAATATTAGAACGCCTGGAACCTTGGGTGGGTTGTCAGGAGTGTGAATCTTGCTAGCTTAACTCTAGAAACAGGGATGATGTGACGTTAAAGGGCTGCCGAAGAAACTCAATGATAATTTCCCTATTGTGAAATTCCGTGTTTAAAGACGGGTTGTTCATGGACCAGCAAGTTCGAACACGGGTTTTTCTCGTCTAGTGCATTAAGCTTTGTGCATCAGTGCATCTAGTTTATCAAACACGGGGTTGAAGCTTCGAACCCGCTGAAACTAGACAAAACTACACGAAAAACTAGAAACTTGAAACTAGACGAGAACAACCCATGTTCGAACCCACTGAGCCTCAAAACGCGGCTCTTAATATGTCTTAAATTTGCATCTAATATCAACCTTATTCCTCCGGTATTGCAGGCTACGGAAAGGCGGAAGCGTATTGTCCCGATAGTGTGAAATCTATTATTCCACGTAAAGAACCATACATTTTCGTTTCATCATTATTAATATCTTGAGAGCAAATGTCCCCTAGAAATAAATGTTTGCCGAGTGCGTGCCAAATTTGGCAGTAAACACGCTGTTCTAGCATTCTTGAAAATGGGGAATCTTAGCTGTCATGCCTTAGACTATTTTTTAGAATATGGTTTCTTATACAAAATACTGGAAACGGTTCCATGGACGACTTGCTTGGGGCGCTGTATCATTGGAATGAACTTTCAAGTCCTGGAGGGGTCAAGAACTCTAGAAAAAATGAAAGTGTTTCTGTCTTGGGGCTTTTGGGTGAAAATGTATTACCTGGCAGTGTTGCACAATAATTACATGACCTTACATAAAGTGTGTACCGCCATTAAGTTAATGAAAAAAGAATGCTTTGGGGTTTCGGGCGAAAAAAGTACTACGTGACAGTGTTGCACAATAATTATGTATGGTGTGAGCAATCATTTCATTACAAGCGGGGATTCCCCCATGGGTTCCTTTAGCAAAGTATATATCTGTCCGTTTGAAACGGGGTAAGTCGTATGACGTCATTGGAGTCCAGAGGGGTGTGTCATGGAGTCTTGGCAACTGTGTTCCCTTTAATAGAACAGGTGACTGCGTTGTGCAGGTGTGACGGTTTGAGGTGTTGGTAGCTCCACTTATCTGACCTTTAAAGGCGAGGGTGTGTCGTGTGGTGTAACATTCGCTTGAAACGGGGGTGTGTACCGTGACTTCAGAGGACTGTCACAGAAAACACCTGACCTAATCCAACCATTGAACTCTTGCCAAAAATGGGAATCTTACAAGCTAGAAACAGGTGCGAGGGGCTCCCCATATCATTAAAACTTGTGTTATATACGGACCACATTCCAGGAGATCATATAATATAAAACAGAAATCCTGTAAATCTTGCCAGGACATGAGTTTCGCCTAAAATTGCGACACCTTGTCCCCAAAAGAAGAAATCGCCGTTAAACATTCTTCTTGAACCCTCGAACCTATGGAAGAAAAGAGTAATCCGCATGGGTGTTTCATTATCAGTGGAGGGGGTACTACTTGCAATAACCTATAGCTCTTACCCCGAGGACTCTGGGGATTTTTGTTAATCACGTTGTATTGTTCGATCTGAAACTGGAAGTTTTTTGTGCCTTTTTTTTAAATTCAAAAGTGGTTGGAGGGCAACCAGGCCCCCCCCCCCCGGAAAAACACCTTCTTTGTAAAATGCCTCCGGGAGATTATATCACCTCGCGGAAAATACTCCCCTCCCCTGAAGATACCTACCCGTGAAAAATACCCATTGTGGTTGGTTGGTATCCGATCACTTTCGACTTATAAGAAAAGACTAGGACTACTACTACTACTACTACTAACAACTCACCGCAGCACCAAGCCGCCTGAGGCCAACACAGCTACGCACGCTCCTCCTCCATCCCAATCTATTCATAGCCTACCTTTTTAAGCCCGTCCATGAAGTTCCCATTTCATTTATATCTTTCTTTATGACGTCCTCCCACGCCAGACGAGGAGGACCTGCTTTCCGTTTAGCCCTAGACGGTTGGCCGAAAAGAACAATCTTCGGCAATCTGTCATCCTTCATCCGCACAGCGTGCCCTAGCCACCTCATCCTTTCTTTCATTACAGCCCTAGAGAGCGCTATTGAACCACATTTTCGTATAGCCTATTATTTGAAATACGGTCAGTCAGCCGGGTACCCAGAACAATCCTTAAGCAATTTCCACCTTTTTAAGTTTTGTAATTTGTCCATTGCTTACAGATAGTGTTTGTTATTGGGAAACATAAGGACAGTTTTCGCGTGGGAGTTTTCAAAATGGGGGAGGGTGGCAAGACTTCCACATAAATTCCTCTTTTCCACTTTCCTTAGCAATTCTCAGCTACACTAAAAAATAACAAAACCCAAATAAAATATTCCAATTCTGAAAACCATACATTCCGCGAGGGGTTATTTCCGTGGGAGCGTTATTCAATGGGAGAGGGGGGGGGGGCTAAACGCATAGATCCGTAGACAGTAACAGGGAGAAGGAAACCCCGAGTAACAGAAATAAAAAAAGACGAAATAAATCTGGCTTTAAGAGTTTCTGACGTATGTTTTTCCTTGTTTCTGTGACAAAACAACAGATTTTATATATTTTCAAACAAGGGCTTTTTAAAACAACAGAATAGATACTTTTCGCAGAAAATTATAGATATGAAGTTGTCCCCATCCAACAAAGATGTGTGCCGTTGAGAAGATTCTCACTGTGTAGTAATCTCAATGTGTAGTAACCTGCTAAGGTAATTTCATTACTAACTTTCCGTGATTACTTAAGAAACACTCTAATAATACAAAATTCTTTTTACAATAGGTTACATTCAAAAATGCTGATGTATTATTTAAGATCATAATAAAAAACCTGGGAATATGGCCCCAAATTTACAATCTGTAGCCTATCCCTTTAGTGCTGACTAAGCAGCCCATAATTTATGTATTCGAAGTGGCATGTAAAAGATCTTATTCTCTAATCACACGAAGCTGTTCTCTGTAGTGCCTTCTTCATTTTTCTTCTCCTCATTTCTTTCTTTTTATTGTTCCTTCCGAATAACAGTTGGACATCTAAATTAAAAAAAAACAACCAAACTCTTAAAGTCTTATAGAGATATTCCAAAAAATTGTACTTGTATGATATACCACCTTCCACTCAACAAGTGAATTTAGGTTAATCCTGATAGAATATACCTAAGTATGATAAAATATAATACTTTGCAAACAAATTTAGGCTATACATTTGCACACTAGGGGGGGGGGGTAAAGTAGAGCGGGTCTGCATGCAAAATGTGTTAGCTACAATTATTCTGATATTTTGAAGTAAGAATTGTCTTCTAACTTCACACTGTCCAAATACTTTACCCCAACTCCTTACCCCCCTAATGTGAAAATATATGGCCCAAACTATATATTTCCCATCAATTCTGTCACTTCTTTTTGTCTTTTCTCGCGCTAATTTGAAAGAAACTAGCGAAAGAAACCAGTTTATAGGGTGACAATGCATGAGCAACTTGAGCGGTAGTGGGTATATCATACAAATACCCCAAAAATAACAAATGTGTGAGAAACCAAACTAACTTACAGCAAGCTCAACCACCTTATTCCAAACATCTGCATTTCCGTCTGTCAAACCTCCTCCAATAAGCACCAAATGCTGAGCTTTCACTATATTACCAAATAAACAAGCCAGCAAAAGAGCTCGCAGCATTTCCACCCTAAAATTTAAATTGAAACTTCTGAAATCTGACATCATACAAGGAAATTGTTTGCATTCGCAAATAATTGGTTAAAATATAAGTATGATGACCTTCCACCATTTTTGAATTTATAATATAGCCTAACTTGTATTAACTTTAATTTTAAGGTAATCATGTCCCTAAGTCTATAGATCGTGTCAAAATGACCAGGGTCAGACAATTGTCTTAGACAAGGGTAAGCTGATACTAACACAAGAACATGGTAAAAAAGGAAATCGTTATGTGTCTTTAATTGTGTTTACGTGTGTTACGTTATGTGTGTTTACTACGTTCTTCCGTAAAGTCGATTCTATTTAGATCTTTCATAATTAATACGAAATTGAAAGCAAGTCACAAAAATTCGAAACAAATCTGAGAAGAAAAAAGATCTTCATAAAAAAAAAAATACTGGAATAGCCTACTAAATCAGAAAAATGGCTATTAAAATAATCTAGATAATAAACATTAATAGCAATCTGCACCACCTATTATTTAAACATATTTCATTGTTTACTTGAAAGCTTATAAAACCGTTGTTTCTGTAAAAAGGGGCTGATTTTCATATACTAATTTGTGATTCTTCGCAAAATAAAATTTGGATTTTCAGTTTTTTTTGCATCTGTTTTCAACTATTTTTTTGTGATTTCTTATGAATCATTGCTGAGCTCAGTCTGTATTGAGCTGAAATTGCATATTCTACAAATTCTCGATAACAATCGAATCATTAAAAATCGTCCCTACGACTCAGTCTTGGCTCTCTAAGGCTCCAACCAAGGATCGTAAACTGAAAATAGTCATACTGCTTACTGTAAGTAAAATATACCTTAATGGTTCTTGCGGCAAATCCTTATCGAGGAGCTCCGATTCCTTTTCACCTGGCCGTTTTCCTTATCCAACAAGTCTGATTCCTCTTTTTCCTGACCCCAAATCCTATCCAGGAAGTCCGATTCCTTTTTGGTAGGTATTTCTGACGACAAATCATAACGAGCAGGTTCAATTCCTTTTTTTCGACCCTCTCTAGGAGATGTCATAATTTATCAAACTTGAGAGTCTAACTTTTAACTTTAATGGGGGCAGAGGGGGGGTGGTATCACATTACATTTTTTCCAAAATTTGTTCTCTGACACGCAAACATTTCTCACATCCTTTTTCTTGTATGCAAAAACATGTGTTCTAAGGCAAAGTCTAGCCGCTATCTGACCTACTTCTAACTCCATGCATTGAAATTTGGCTAGGAGATATTGTTTATTCATAGATGTTCCACCCCCCACATAGAATTCAGACTTCTCACAACAGAAATGAGCGGGTTGAATCGCGGGTGGAAGCTTGCTTGGAAACAAGGTGACATTCCACTACAGAATAAAAATGACACCACACAATGAATTTTTCCAACAAGGGAAACTTAGTTCACTGCAAGAGCGGGTTTCTCATTCTCTCATGATGAAGTACGTATCCTAGATACGTTTTATGTTTTATTTTCAGCTTTTTTATTCTTTATTTTTATCTTTTTCAAGAATTTTTTTGTTCAATATTGAGTATACGGACACTTTTTGCATTTTTGAAGTCAAAACCCTGACTATTCTACTTATGCGGGATCCTTCCCCCCAGTCTAATTCACGGGTTTTTTGGGTCACTCATTCTCTGAAGCTCTATTTGAATTAAGCCTTTTCGGTGTATATCTTTTATCTTTTTTCAAGAGTTTTAGGTTCCACCCTGGGTATATGATTAAACACTTTAGCACTTTAACATTTTACACTTTAGCACTTTTGGTATACCCCTCTATAACGGGCATTCTCTTCTTTTTAACAATCGGTCTTTTTTAAGGGGAAGTGTCTATAACCACCTCTTGGGTTCTTATGAGGTTGAGGGGTGACATACACTTCACCTTCCTTTGGTTATATTTTGTATTTCCGTATTTTAAGATTTATTTCATATTTTTATTATTTTTTCGGGTTAAATCGGTCCAGCACAAGAAACAATTCAACTTCACGGGTCTATTTTGAGTTATTACAGAAAGCCTTTCTAGAAAACTTTCCAAAATTGGCCATGCTTTATAATACCTCCAAAAGTGTCGAATATTCCAACAGATGCTTTTGAAAGAATTTAGATTTCAAAGTTTTTGTCGTATTTTAGCATTTTTTTTTTTTTCGGATAGAACGGACATGGCTTATGTAGCTCCGTCTTAGGGCGATAATCGTTTTAGGTTTTGACCATACATTTATTTTTTTTTATTTTACTTTTTTTATCATGGATTGGCATTTTCGAGACTCACACCTCTGAGTTTTCCTCACATATGGGACCCTTTCCCCATATCACTCTGTATGGAATATACGAACATCTTACCAGAGATCCCAACCTTTATTGAGCCCTTCGGAGGAAGCGCTCTAGGAGGGCCCTGCCCTTCGACGAGCCGATAAGGGGACTTTTTAATGAAATAACAGTTTTATTTTCATATATTTTTTATAATTCCATCTTTTAATATTTTATGCTTTAGTTTCAGCTTTTAATTCCCTATTTTTTACCTTTTTCAATACTTTTATGTTTTGCCCTGGCTATACGAACACTGTACCATCTTTAGAAGTCATTAACTTGAACTTTCTAATCCTAAGAGATCCTTTTCCCCGCAGTCTATTTCATGTGGGTTTTTGAGTGCCTTTCGTTTTAACTCCATTTGAGAAGGCTTTTAAAAAGGGAACCCTCAGTAGACCTTTTTGAATTAGGTCTTTTGCCTTATAATTTGTCATCCCAACATGAATATTTTATGTTTTATGTTTTATTTTCAGCTTTTTTATTCTTTATTTTTATCTTTTAAATTTTTTTCAAAATTGAGTATGCAAACACATTTGCACGTTTTGAAGTCATAACCCTGACTATTCTGCACAAGTAGGATCCTTCCACCCAGTCTAATTCACGTATTTGTTGGGCCACACATCCTCTTAAGCTCTATTTGAATTAGACCTTTTTAATTTAAATTGTCTTATCTTGTTTCAAGAATTTAAGGTTTCAGCCGGGGTATACAAACACTTTATCACTTTGGTATGCCTCCTGTGTTAGGGGCATCCCCTCTTTTTAAGATTTGGTCTTTTTCAAGGGGAAGTATCTATACCCCCCTCTTTGGTCCCTCTCGGGTTTGGGGGTGAGACACAGTTCGACTTCTTTAACACATATCCTTTGTTTATATTTTGTAATTCCCGTATTTCAAGATTTGTTTCATATCTTTATTATTTTCTCGGGTTTAATCGGTCCAGCATATGAAACAATTCAACCTCGTTGGATTATTTTGAGTTACTACAGAAAATTTTTCAAGAAAATTTTTCAAAAACGGTCATGCTTCATAATACCTCCGAAAAGTGTCAAATATTTCAACGAATGCCTTTGAAAGAATGTAGATTCCAAAAGTTTTTTTTTTCCTATTTTAGCTTCTTTTTTTTGTCGATAGAATGGACTTGGCCTATGCAGCTCCGTCGCAGGGCGATAATCTTCCTAGGTTTTAACCGTACTTTGATTTTTTTTTTTTTCATGAACTGGTATTTTAGGGACCCACGATTCTGAGTTTTCCACATATATGGGACCCTTTTCCCATATCACTCTGTTTCAGAGTGCCTTCTTTGGGAGGGCTTTGGGGGCTTCATTGACTCTCCTAACTTTTCCGCACATTCGGGACCCTTTTTCCCATCACACGACTTCATTCAATTATTTTCAAATTTGTTCTTTTTGTTCTTTTAATGTTTACATGTTGTCTCCCCATCACTCTTTTCAAGGCAATTTGGACCACAAATACTATTCGTCTTTGCTTACTAGTCACTAAGATTATTTATTTTTTTACGTCTAGTTTTAATTTTTAAATTATTAACTTGAAACTACTTTGTATTGAATACTTTTAATTTTTTCAGCATTTCATTGTTTTATCCGAAATATGCGAATGAATTGACATTTTTGGAACTCAGAACCACTTTAATCTTTCAGATTTAAGATTTTACAGTCAAACTTTTTAAGTCCTAGCTTTAAAGTTTAGTTACAAAGTTTAGCTTAGTTTTCAACATTTCATTGTTTTCTCAAGAACATGTGAACGAATTGGCGTTTTTTGGAACTCAGAGCCACTTTAATCTCTTAGATTTAAGATTTTACTGTCAAAAAGTTAGACAGCTTTTTAAGTCCTAGCTTTAAAGTTTAGTTATAAAGTAGTATTTATAAGGATTTTATATTAAAGTTTCATTTCCTAGTTTTAACTTTTACACTCATGTAACACCGTAATGATCATAAATCATAATTTTATTATTTTTGAAAACTCATTTCCTTTCGTTAACACTTCCTCACCGACAAGGGGGACCTCCTCTACAATTTTTTGGACTGCAGAACAAGTCTTCTATTTCTTTAACATTTCCATACCTTTAGGGGGGCCTCCTCAAAGCGTCATTTCAGCCAATTTTGGACTGCAAAATCCAATTTGTTTTTCTTTTAGTCATTAAAATTCTTTTGTTTACAAATTCGTACACCCCTCTAACTCCTTTATTTTATTATTTTTTCGAACATCTCATGGCTTTTCATTAACATATCCAGACCTACAGGTTGCTTTCTCTATGACTTTTGCGCAGAACAAGATCTCTCTTACTTTAACTTTTCCATACCAATAGAGGGCCTCCCAATAACTTTATTTCAAGTACTTTTGGACCGCAATATTTCGTCGTTTATTTGTCTGAACTTATGAATTATTAAATAAAAAAACAAGCTTTTTTAGGAGCAACATTAAAACTTAAAACGAACAGAAATTATTCCGTATATGAAAGAGACTGTCCCCTCCTCAACGCCTCCCTCTTTACGCTAAAGTTTTTTATTGTTTTAAAAAATAAAGTTGTGTGACAGAGTCAAACTTTGTCACCCTCCAAGTTAATTTTTTTCATATAGTGGGCTGATTAAACCCGAGAAAATAATAAAGTTCTAAGACGGAGATGCATAAGCCAAATTCGTTCGATTAAAAAAAAATGCCAAAATATGAAAAAGAAACTTTGGAATCTATATCATTTCAAAAGCATCTGTTGAAATATTCGAGACTTTTGGGAAGAATTATAAAGCAAGGCCATTTTTGGAATATTTCCTAGAAATATTTTCTGTAATAACTCTCTCTGTAATAAGACCCTCCAAGTTAAATTTTGTCATATACTGGACCGATTAAACCCGAGAAACTAATAAAAATATGAAACAAATCTTAAAATAGAGGAATTACAAAATATAATCAAAAAGTATATGTTAAAGAAGTCGAAGTGTAAGCAAGCTTCAACCTGCGATTCATCCCGCTAATTTCTTTTGTGGAAAGTTTGAATTCTACGTGGGGGTCGCTGGAATTTCTTTGAATAAACTATAGCTTCTACCCAAATTTCGATGCATGGGCTTAGAACCAGGTCAGATACCGGCTAGACTTTGCCTTGGAACACATATTTTTGCATACAAGTAAAAGGGTATCAGAAAACAAATTTTGGAGAAACTGTGTTTGGATAAACACATTTCAGAGAAGTTATGACATCTCCTAGAAAAGGTCGGAAAAAAGGAATTGGACCTGCTGGATAGGATTTTCCGTTGTAAATACCTACCAAAAAGAAGTCGGACTTACCGGATAGGATTTGGGGCCAGAAAAAAAGAAATCAGACTTGCTGGATAGTGAAGACGCCCAGTAAAAACGGAATCGTGGCTGCTGGATAGGGATTTACCGCAGGAACCATTAAGGCATATTTTACTACTTTATTACTTCTTTCTTCCTTTTTCAGAGTTTGATTTATATTTGAGTTTTAATTTATAATTAGCTTAAAAGAGTCCGTATTTTGAGTAGGAAAGCCTCAAAACCTGATAAAAATTTAAAAAAATAGATACTCGATTACGGGTTTCAACCTGAAATATTATATATTATTCAATGGGTTTTATTTGGAACTTCTTTATATGCCACATTTAACACTTCCGATAAACGAAAAAATTATTTAAGGGAATTTCATATTCAATTAGCTATATGGCCATCCACGATTTCTTAATTTTGCCGAGTGTGGAGCAAAATGTGGAGTGTATTATGTAACTTTTCCTGAGTGTGGAGCCTTTTATATTCAAGGGATTCCATTTATGTACTAGTTATTTATAAGACAATACCAAGTAGGCGTTTTAGTGAAGCCTCATGAAGACTTAAATTGCTTACCTTGTGAGTTTTTAAACTTATCACAGAACTTTACTTATTGAAAAACTGAGAAACTGTGGCACTTTTCATTATTTAATAACAGATATATCTTTAATCAAATATTTACATTCGCTTGACATTAAAAAATAGTAAACTTCCAACGCTAACTCAATACAAACAAATATGAACTTTGCAATGATTCAAAAGAAAACACTGAATAGATAAACAATTTTTCTGACTCTAGTCAGTAGTAAGCGCCCAATTACTTTAAAACCTACACGCAAACCTACGCCTGAGGCATGGATATGTGTGTAGGTTTTCAATGCATTGGGTTACCAGGGTATACGTTGCGTACGCCCCCGTACCAAACAGGTTTTTCTGGTAGGTATAGTATGCTACCGGTCCTATAGGTAAACATTTCTGAGGAACGAGTATAATACATGTTTATTTTTTTTTTTTTTTAAACTGGTATTTTTTCAATGAAGTCCATAGCACTTTGCAGAAACCCGTGAATGTAGGACTGAAAGTCCAATTACTAATCAAGTTAGTGTGACCGACATTTTTGATCTGGTTAAGTGGGTATAATCTGGTTTGGTTTGTTATTGCGAGAGGATTACTCAATTTACATCTTAGTGTTAACTGGGCAATGACTAAAGGAACATTTGAAGGTGGAAAAAAAAAGGGTAATTAGCGATTGGATAATTTTAACAAGAAATGACCGAAAAGTGTTTTGGAGGAGATGGAATGAATGTGTATTGTATAATACACAAGTGATGATTTGCACAGTGTTGTCAATTTTAAATAGTTTAGAAATAAAAAAAAAATAACAAGAAATGGCTGAAAAGTGTTTTGAGGGAGTTAAGTTGCACGAGGGTTGACTTGCACGAGGGTTCAGTTACATACGGATTCAGTT
>NC_142810.1:24782938-24818257 GCF_049724085.1 Artemia sp. Qi Xiang Cuo | reverse complement strand
TTACAACTACGTTAAACAAAATAGCTATCCCAAAATTTTGATTGGATGTGTCTGGGAAAATGGTGGGCGTGAAAGGGGCGTTAGTCGCTCTCCAGTCACTTTCAACTATTAAAAAAGGCGCTAGTCCTTTGAATTTCCAATCAAATAGCCCTTTTGAAGTTTCTACGACAATGCTTTCAATAAAAACCTTATATGCCCCCAGGGCATAACTTACAACCTTTGCCCTGAGGGCTGGGGGGGGGAGTTGTCATCCTCAAAGACCCAATTTCCAGAACTTTCTGCAACGTTGAACAAAATGGCTAAAAAAAGGCACTAGCCCTCTCAATTTTTAATTGAATGAGCACCTTTCGAAGTTTTTACGACAACTCTATTTGTAAGAACCTTATATGCACCCAGGATATAACTTACAATCTTTGCCCTGGGGGCTCTGGGGAGTTTGTCATCCTTTAATAAATAATTTCTAGAACTTTCAACTACGTTGAACAAAATGGCTATCTCTAAACTTTGATTGAATGTGATTGGGGAAAGGGTGTGCGTGAGAGGGGGGTTAATTACTCTCCACTCACTTTCGACTATTAAAAAGCGCAATTTCTCATTCCAATCAAATGAGCCCTTTTTGAAGTTTCTACAACAACATTTTATATAAACCTTATATGACCCCAGGGCATAACTTACAACCCTTTGCGCTTAAGGCTCTTTTGGGTTTTCATCCTAAAAGACCTAATTTCCGGAGCTTTCGACTACGTTGAACAAAATGGATATATCATCATTTTGATTGGAAGTGTATGGGAAAATGTTCGGTGTGAGAGGGGGGTTAGATGCCCTTCAATCACTTTTGACTATTAAAAGGACACTAGCCCTTTCAGTTTCCAATTGAATAAGCCCTTTTTGAAGTTCCTACGACATCGTTTTCTATAAAAAAAAAACAACCTTAAATGCCTCCACGGCATAACTTACGACCCTTGCCCAAAGGGCTTAGGGGGTGGAGGGGTTTTCATCCTTAAAGACCTAATTTCCAAAACTTTCAACTATGTTGAATAAAATGGCTATCTAAAAATTTGATTGGATGTGTTTGGGGAAAAGGTGGGCGTGAGAGGGAGGTTAGTTGCCCTCAAATCACTTTTGAGACTTAAAAAGCGCTCTAGCCCTTTGAATTTCCAATCAAATGAGCCCTTTCAAGTTTCTACAACAAAGATTTCAATAAAAACTTATATGCCCCCAGGGCATGACTTATAACCTTTGCCCTTAAGACTGTGGGGGAGTGTTCTAATCAAAGGTATAATTTCCTGAACTTTAAACTGCGTGGAACAAAGTGGCTATTTTGAAATTGTGATTGGATGTTTTTGGGGAAATGGTGGGCATGGAAGGAGTGTTAGTTGCCTTCCAATCACTTTCGACTATTAAAAAGGCTACTAGCCATTTAAATATCCAAAGAAATGAACCCTTTTTGAAGTTTCTACGACAACGCTTTCTATAAAAACCGTATATGCCCCCAAGGCATAACTTGCAACCCTTGCCCGGAGGGCTGTTGGAGGGGGGAGGGTTGTCATACTAAAAGACCTTATTTCCAGAACTTTCAACTACGTTCAACAAAATGGCTATCTTAAAATTTTGATTGCATGTGTTTGAGGAAAAGGTGGACGTGAGAAGGGGGTTAGTTGCCCTCCAATCACTTTTGCCTATTAAAAAGGGCACTAGTCCTTTCAATTTCCAATCGAATGAGTCCTTTTTGAAGTTTCTACGAAAACGCTTTCTATAAAAACCTTATATACCTCCAGGGCATAACTTACAACCCTTGCCCTGAGGGCTGTGGGGGAGAGTCCTCCTCAAAAACATAATTTTTATCTGGAAATCAACTATGCTGAACAAAATGGCTATCTTAAAATTTGATTGGATGTGTTTCGAGAAATGGTGGGCGTGGAAGGGGTGTTAGTTGCCTTTCAAACACTTTCGACTATTAAAAAGGGCACAAGCCACTATAATTTCCAATTGAATGAGCCCTTTTAGAAATTTCTACGACAACTTCTTTGATAAAAAGTGCCCTGGTCTAAAGGAAAAAAAATAATAAATAACACATTGTGCCAACATCGTTCTTATATGCCCCCAAGGTATAACTTAAAACCCTTACCCTTAGGGATGTTGGGGAGTGACCTCCTCAAAAACATATTATCTCTCTGGAAATCAACTACGCTGAATAAAATGGCTTTCTCAAAATTTCGATTGGATGTGTTATGGGGAATGATGGGCGTGGGGGGAGCTATTTGGCCTCCAATCACTTTTGACTATTAAAAAGGGCTCTAGCCACTCCAATTTCTTATAAAAGCAGCCCTTTTCGAAGTTTCTACGACAACTTCTTCGATACGAAGTGCCCTGCTCTAAGACCAAGAAAAGAAGAAAATAATAAATTGTGCCAACATTGTTCTTTACTTAGGCAGTGCTATTGCGCTGCCTATGATTACTGAGTCTGGCCAATATCCACAAATTTGGAAACAGGGTTTCATAACCCCCTTGAAAAAGAAAGACGGAAAGCCTGGTTTTGAAGGTGTTCATCCTTTTTCACTCACTCCTATTTTCTCTAAACTATATGTAGGATTCCTCGCAGATTGGCTAAAGGGGAAAATCCAACCTCTTACTGACCTGAGACAATTCGGGAACATCAAATCCACCTCTACTTCCCATTAGCTTGTTTTTCTCATTGACTCAATTGGGAATTTTTCTCGAAAAACCTAATTGCTGGCTAAATTTAATTTACATTGACCTTCAAAAAGCATTTGATCTTGTTAACCACAAAATTTTAGTTGAGAAACTTGTAACTGATTTCACCATTGATTCTTTCCTGGTTAAATTGGTTGCCACTTTTTTTATCAGATAGATCACAGGTAGTCAAATATCAGAGTCAATATTCCAGCCACCTCCCTGTACACAATGGAGTACCCCAAGGTCCACCTCCTTTGTCTGTCTGTATAAATAGCATCGCTAAGGAATTTCCCAACAGATTGAAATTTGTGGATGACCTTACGGTTGTTGAAACCTAATACCGAAACTTAGTAAGTAACCATATGAGCATTCTCAGTAATACGGCGATGACGTTGCGGAGTTAGACATGAGAGTAAACCCCTCTAAATCTATGATAATGCCAATTTGTTTCCGTAAAACCTCGCCCCTTTTCCTCAACCCTATCCCCCCAGATATTTCCGTGTCTTCCTTTAAATTACTTGGGGTTACAATTTCCTAACATTTAAGGTGGGATATCCACGTGAAAAATATACTTTTCCATAGAGCTAATGCGTCCATGTCTCTCCTTAAGCTCTTGAATAAATTTAACGTCCCCCCATCCCATTCTTTAAGGATCTATACTTCCTTTGTCCGCCCGCATTTTGAATATGCTTGAACAGTTTGGAATTCTGGCATCTACCGTGATGAATCAGAAAAAATTAAATCTATTCAAAAAAGAGCCCTAAGAATAATTTTTAAAGAAGCTATGGTACCATATTCACTCCTTCTAAAAAAGGCCAAGCGGGAAACTCTTGAGCGCAGAAGAGGAACGCTGTGCCTTGTTTTTACAAAAAATGCAATAATAAATCCTCGCACGGAAAACATTTTCCCCAAAAGACACTCCAGACACCGCCTGCCACGTGCTGTTTCTGATCCCATCCCTATCTTGTCCCCCATCCGTTGCTTAACCTACAGGTATAAAAAACCTTTGTCCTCTTCATTACTGATCAAATAAACCAATAGTTTTTTTTTTGTATTTTTTTTGGTACTGGTGATGCCCAAGTTTTATGTGTGTTTGGTTCTTTTATTCCCTCCCCCTTGCTTATATTTCTCTTTTAAACCTTTTTAACGCTATTTTTATCTCAATTTTTTTAGTTTAGTTTTAGTTTTTAACCTTTTTAACCTTCTTAATTTTTTTTACAATTGAATGGCTTTGCCTTTCTGATATTGTTGTTTTTGATATTGTTTTGCCAGTTTTTTTATTTGTTGTGCTATTTTTATGATTTTTCTTATGACTCCGAAATCTGAATTCGGCCCTTCAGGGCTTGTGAAAGCCATTTTTTAAAATAAATATCGTATCTCTTATCTCTCCTTGCAAACTGTGTTAAAGTTTAAAAATTTAAGTTTCTTAACAAATTACACATCACGTTTTGAAATATGCAAATCAGGTCTCTGCGGTTATAAAAGTTCATTTTTAATTTTTCTTCATGAGAGGCTTTGCTTTTAAATCTTATATACTTTGAGAGTATAAGTAATTTTATTGTAAAACCCTTTTTTTGTATTTTATCTCTTTACTCGGAATTTATTATATTATAGTTGATGAATATTCGGAAATGTTTTGCGAAAAGCAAAACGCAAACGAGAAGTTTTCCAAAGTCAGCGATTAGAATAAAACTTAAAAGAATATTTCGACTATAGGGAGGAAATAAATACAAAATAGTATAACTAAAAATACTTTCACTTTGGTTGATCAGATTTTTCTTAAATCATTCTGTGTCCAGAAAATAGAAGGGCTTAAATATTCAAAATAGTTTTATGAAAAAATAGTAATAGATTTCAAAATGAAGGAAATAAAAAACAAGAATAAGATTTTTTTGTTCTTTTTAAGAACAGTTATTTATGTTTCTGATTTTTTCAGCTTTATAACAACTACCTACTTAATTTCAAAGAATAACATTGCACCTAATAAATACTTAAGTATTATTAATGATTATTAAACATTATTTTTAAAGTATTGTTGATTGTAAACTATTGTAACTGTCAGTTATTATGTTTTGTCTTCTCAATGAAGTTTTCTTTAGTTTAAGCTGGTTTTCGAGATGTTTCTCTCGTTTCTGGAATGACCTAACTGTAGAGTCTGCATGTAAAAAATGAAGATACTTTCAAAAACATAGGCATGATAATGGCAACAAAAGGTGTTTCACAAATCTAGGTTTGAGGGGGGGGGAATTTCCCTCCCTGATTGGCACCCTGAACTACAAAAGATGCTTTTAAAAAAAAGTCGGAGCAAGAAACCATATAATGTCACTCTGAGTTGTAATTTGTGAGAATTTGCAAACTTACAAATTCGATAATTCAGTATTTTGTTCTAAAAAACGCTTTTAATTATCATAATATATATTTTGCATATTTTTATGAACGTTAAGGTAGTAACCTAATTACTATCAAAATACCTAGTTAATTGTATTTGAAGGTAAATATTGATTTATTAATCTTGATCAGCTTCCGTAAAAATAGTGACCGGCACAAAGGAGGGCTGATTTGTAACTTCCACAGTTTTCATTTTCTTGAGTCAGTTGTGAAACTAACATTACTTAGGGCCAAGAAAAGAAGATATGATCCTTTAAACCGAAGGGTGTATATAATATTATCCGGAATCAAAGACACAGTTCTCCTCTTTAGAGTCGTTCGATGGGTCTTAATACACATGCGTATCAGTGTCATAGCTCATCGCCTCAAATTATTTTTTTTAATATTTTAATTATATAAAAAGATATTAAAAATACTGGAAAGAAGGAAGAGACCTCAGATTTTTGAGCATGACTACTGTTTTTGACTGTAAGTAGTATCAGTATAATTAAAATCATTTTTCACCCACAGTATACAATGGTATAATAAATGGAGCAACACAAAATATAAAGAAAAACAAAAAAAGCAAAAATTGAACAAAATAAAGATCAAGCAAACCAAACAACTTAAAATGAGAGAACAAAAAAAGAAAATAACTCTATCATGTGTAAGAATTTAAAATAAATTCTATCATGCTGGAAATTTAGGTATTATGTTGTTCCTATATTCGCTTTTGTGGGCTTTCTAAATTGACTCTCAAACTATAATTTAATGAGTGTAAGAAAATGAATATATATTTTTCAAAAAATCTTGGAAATTCTACAAATAAATATTGATTGTTTTACTGTTACTTCTGGAATTGAAGCTCATCTGTAAGTATTTAATGTCAGAGTCTTGGCTTAATATGTTATTATGTGTATTAACGTGTCTACTTCAATATTCTACGTCCTACCTTATTTTGGGTCCTACCTTATTTCTTCTCTTTATTAATGATTTGACTGAGTTTCTTCCTATCTGCAAAATTGTTTTGTTTGCGGATGATGTTGTGATTTTTTCTTCCCATTCTGATTTAAAACAGCTTTTCCTGAAAATCCAAAGTACTCTATCAAATACTTCAGAGTGGTATTGTCGAAACCTTCTTCTATTAAATGAAAGGAAATGCCAGTATATACTATTTTCCCGAGTTGGTTCAGTCAATTCTAATGTTTTTTTCTCTTTATTTAAATAATGTGGAACTGAAACTGGTATAACAGTTTAGATATCTTGGGATAATTATAGATGAAAATTTGTCGTTCCATGAACATGTTAAAACTCTATCGGTAAAAGTTTCTAGGAATGTTGGGATTATGTACCGTTTCCACCATTTTTTCCGGTTAATATACTTAAATCAATTTACTTTTCTCTGGTCCACCCTTTTTTTCTATATTGTGTTTCAGTGTGGGCTTCAACTTTTCCTTCAGTTTATGAACCCCTTCAAATTTTATAAAATAAAGCGATGAAGATACTTTTTCAGATTGATAATAGGTCTTCTGTTACTCATCTTTTTGGATCAGCTGGAATTTTTTCTTTACATCAACTTCATTTCATTGCAATATCCCTGATATGTCACAATTACGTTTTTGGCGAGTTAGCATCACATTTCCATGGAATTTTCCCTCTTAACTCGCAGCGTCATTCATATCCGACATCACTCAGGTTCAATTTCTCACACGAGTTTAGGCGAACAACGAGAGCAGGATTTAGTTTGAGGCATATTGGTCCGAAAGTGTGGAATTCTATTCCCCTGGATATTACAGAGTGCGCTGATTACCAGCAATTTCGCAGAATGGTGAGGAAGTTTATCTCTGAAAGTTGATTTTGGTTTTATTTACCATGTTTATATTTGGGCAGTTATCCAAGAGTTTTTTTTTTTTTTTTTTTTTTTTTTTTTTTTTTAATTGCTAACGGTGTTAATAATTTGTTGTAATTTTTAATGCGCTCCATTATGCCACTAGGCATGTGTGCAGGTGTATTTTATAACGTTATGTATATTTCATAAATAAAAATATGTATCTATCTACGTGTTATGCCCCATCCATTTTTTTTGTGGATTTTCGTTGTTGCCTTTCGGATCATACTTTAAAGAATGTAAGAAAATGTTTAATTCATATAAAAAACATTGAACAAAATGTTAAAAAAAAAATCTTGAAAAAATGCTAAAATTTTAAAAATGATTTCATATCTTCTTATGAGCATCTGTGAGGATTTAGGGTCATAACTCTGGGTTAAAGCGTTATAATTATGTATATTAATGATTTTTGGTATTTATGTTATGAAGCACTTATTTTTAGGTATGAAAACACAAGTGCAGACCAACCTTTTATTGCTGATTGTACAATCAATGAAATTCAGGTGTCCAATTTGCCTGATGCACAAGAGTATAGAAAGTTGAAAGTACTTTGTAAGAAGGTATGGCTTTCGTGCTAATAGATAGATAGATAAACTTTTATTTTCATAAAAATCTTCATGGCACTACCATATAGTCACATTAAAAATTGGATATTAAAAAGAACAAAAAAAAAAAAAATCAAATAAAAAGCCAATAAATCCTACTGATTTTCGTTGTAAATATTTACGAAGCTAGGCATAAAACTTTTCGCTAGCCACTGACTGGTACAGCATACCGGCTGAAGTTTCTCAACAGAAATTGCAACCGTGCACGGGAGTCAGTTTGTTGTGGATTGAGGGGGAAAAGGGTTTTGTGGATTGGGTGGATCATAGATATTCTTCCGAAATCCATGCAGAGTTTCTCTCTTCTTTTTTCAGAGTTTGCATTTTAAACTTTGTCAGCAGCTCTTCATACGACATTTCTGCCTGCTTTAATACTATCATTAGAGCTCTTTTGATTCTGGCTCTTTGCTCAGTCGTCAGTCCAAAATGCCATACAGGAGCTGCATATTCCAGAATTCGGCGAATAAAAGATGTAAATATTCGGAGGAGGTGATCGGCCCAGCATGACTGCAGCCCTTTTTACTAGACTAAATGTGTTTGCTTCCCATTTTAAATCGCTGGTAATAATAACTCCCAAGAGTTTAGTCTTCCTGACTTTAAGAGAATCAGAGACAGTTGGTAAAAAATTTGGTTCAGAAGAAGTTAAAATTGAAGATTTATTGTCATATTTGAACTGGAAGCTTTAGTTTTAACGTTATCTTTTAAAATTTGAGCTTTGCTACATTCATTTGCTTCACAAATTTCTCCACGGGTAAGGTCGTCAACATATTTCCAGCGGTCTTCACAATCATTAGCAATATCATTGGTCATAACTAGAAAAAGAATAGGACCCAGAATGGAATCTTGAGGTACACCACAAAAAACTGGCTCGGGTTCAAAGAAAGACTTCTTATATTTTAAAATTTGGAACCTATTTATTAAAAAGCTCTGAATCATTTTCACAACAGCAGGATTCACTCCAGGATTCACTAGAAAATAAAATGTTATGGTCATTCAAATCGAAACCCTTTTTAAAATCAATTGTTTTTAAGTTTAGCCATTTACCAGGTTCATCAACATGCTGAAAAATCATAGGCAGCGCAATCGCACTGCCTAAGTAAAGAACGATGGTGGCCGTTGTATTATTTATTTTTTGTTTTCTTCTTCTTCCATACCAGGGCACTTCGTATCGAAGGAGTTGTCGTAGAAACTTGGAAAAGGGCTCATTTGATTGGAAATTGGAAGGGCTATTGCTCTTTTTAATAGTCAAAAGTGATTTCCCCAAACACATCCAATCAAAATTTTGAGATAGCCATTTTAATCAGCGTAGTTGATTTCCAGATAGAAATTATGTTTTTGAGGAGGATACTCCCCAACAACCCTCGGGGCAAGGGTTTTAAGTTATGCCCTGAGGGCATATACGAACGTTGTTGGCACAATGTATTATTTGTTAGTTTTTTTCCTTAGACCATGGCACTTCGTATCAAAGAAGTTGTCGAAGGAACTTCGAAAAGGGCTCATTCAATTGGAAATTGGAATGGCTTGTGCCCTTTTTAATAGTCGAAAGTGATTGGAAGGCAACTAACACCCTAACATCAACTAACATCAGCGTATTTGATTTCCAGATAGAAATTATGTTTTGTAGGAGGAAACTCCCCCACAGCCCTCAGGGCAAGGGTTGTAAGTTATGCCCTGGGAGCACATAAGGTTCTTATAGAAAGCGTTGTCGTAGAAACTTTAAAAAAGGCTCATTCGATTGGAGATTCAAAGGGCTAGTGCCCTTTTAATAGTCAAAACTGATTGAAGGGCAACTAATCCCCCTCTCACACCCACCTTTTCCCCAAACACATCTAATCAAAATTTTGAGATATCCATTTTGTTCAATGTAGTTGAAAGTTATGGAAATTAGGTCGTTGAGGATGACACCCCCCTCCCCCTCACACCCCTCAGGGCTAGGGTTGTAAGTTATGCCTTGGGGGTATATAAGGTTTTGATAGAAAGCATTGTCGTAGAAACTTCAAAAATGGCTCATTCGATTGGAAAATTAAATGGCTAGTGCCCTTTTTAATAGTTGACAGTAATTGAAAGGCAACTAATACCCCTTCCACGCCCACCATTTCCCCAAACACATCCAATCAAAATTTTGAGATAGCCATTTTGTTCTACGCAGTTTAAAGGTCAGGAGATTATACCTTTGAGCAGGACACTCCTCCCACAGCCTTCAGGGCAAGGGTTATAAGTTATGCCCTGGGGGCATATAAGGTTTTAATTGAAATCTTTGTCATAGAAACTTGAAAAAGGGCTCATTCGGTTGGAAATTCAAAGGGCTGGTGCTTTTTTTAATAGTCGAAAGTAATTTAAGGGCAACTACCCCCCCCCCCCCTTCTCTCACCCCCACCTTTTCCCCAAGCACATCCAATCAAAGTTTTTAGACAGTCATTTTATTCAACGTAGTTGAAAGTTTTGAAATTCGGTCTTTAAGGATGACAAACCCTCCCCCCAACAGCCCTCAGGGCACGGGTTGTAAGATATGCCGTGGGGGCATATAAGTTTTTTTATAGAAAACGATGTTGTAGGGACTTCAAAAAGGGCTCATTCAATTGAAAATTGAAAGGGCTAGTGCCGTTTTTAATAGTCGAAAGTGATTGAAGGGTAACTAACCCCCTCTGACGCCCACCATTTCCCCAAACACATCCAATCAAAATTTTGAGATTTCTATTTTGCAAAGTAGTTGAAAGTTCTGGACATTAGGTCTTTGAGGATGATAACCCTAAGTGCAAGGGTTGTAAGTTATGCCCTGGGGACATATAAGGTTTATATAGAAAGTTGTTGTACAAATATCAAAAAGGGCTCATTTGATTGGCAATTGAAATTGCCCTTTGGAGAGTAATTAACCCCCCTCTCACGCCCACCATTTCCCCAAACACATTCAATAAAAGTTTAGAGATATCGATTTTGTTCAACGTGGTTGAAAGCTCTGGAAATTATGTATTTAAGAATGACAAACCCCAGAGCCCCCAGGGCAAAGGTTGTAAGTTATGCCCTGGTGGTATATAAGGTTTTTGTAGATAGAGCTGTCGTAAAAACTTCAAAAGGGGTTCATTCAGTTGTAAATTGAGAAGCATAGTGCCCTTTTTAATAGTCGAAAGCGGTTGGAGGGTAACTAACCCCCTCTCACGCCCACCATTCCCCCAAACACATCCAATCAAAATTGTCAGATAGCCATTTTGTTCAACCTAGAAGAAAGTACCGGAAATTAGGTCTTTGCGGGTGACACCCCCCTCCCCAGTCCTCAGGGCAAGGGTTGTAAGTTATGCCCTGGGGGCATATAAGGTTTTTATTGAAAGTGTTGACGTAGAAACTTCAAAAGGGCTCATTTGATTGGAAATTGAAATGGCTATTGCTTTTTTATTAGTCGAAAGTGATTGGAGGGCAACTAATCCCCCTTCCACGCCCACTCTCCCATTTGCTCATTATGTTTAAAAACTAAATGTTACCTTAAGATTAAATCAAAATGCACTGTGTTAATGCTAATTCCCAATCAGACATCTCAGCAGTATCCCAAGAACGATTGAGGGTATTATGTTCAAACTTTTGGGGCTACTTCTGCTCTTAAAATTTAACCAAATCCAAATAGCGTAAATGTATCCAAGCTATCAAAGAAAGTAAACAGATTTGTTTGCGAATGGTATCAAGTTTTCCATTTCAGGTCAACTAGAGGAGTTATTAAACTAAATTAGACACTACTAATCGTGTCCAGATTTTTAAAAGGGTGTATTTTGTTAAAAATTGCTTAGAATTTTTCTCCAGCATACAAATAACAGGCTAAACTATAAAGTCTTAAAAAAACGAAACGATTTAAACCATTATTATCTTTTTCCCTGAAAAGACTGTCAATATAAAACAAACAGAAATTAATTAAAAAACTTTTTAAAAACAATAAGTTTTTAAAAGATAATTAAAGAACTACATTAAACAAAAAATGATCAAAATCCAATAATCTACAAAGCGTTAAACTACAACAAATCAGCATAGATAAATTAATGAAACACAAAACGAACAGAAATTAAAATAAAGACCCGAGTCAAAATCAAAACGAGAATAAATAAACATCAGTTGGGCTCAAAACTCCTAGGCCGTCCCCAGGCCACAAAATAATTTTCACTTCACTGAAAAAAAAATACAAATTAATGTGCATTGTTGCTTTAATTTACATATACTGATATTTAGTAATCAATATATTAATATTATTTGATTTATTAAAGTGATAAAAGTAAAAAAATGTATATTTTTTCAGTAAAGTGCAAAATATGTTCTGGCCTTGGGAAGGCATAGGAGTTTTGAGCACAATTTATGTTAGTCTCTACTCGTTTTGAGTTTGACTCGGTTCGGTGTTTTCAGTTCTGTTCAGGTTGTGTTTCATTTATTTATCTATGCTGATTTGTGGTAGTTTCAATATTGGTAGATTATTTGATCTAATTTTTTCTTATTTTTGTTTAATTGAGTTCTTTGCTTTTCGTTGAAAAACTCATTTTGTGGAAAACGTTCTTTTTTAATTAATAAAATTTAAAAGACTGACTAAATAATGGGATGTTAATGTATTCTTTCTGTTACCCTACTGATGAGGATCAAGGAGGGGTTCAATTTCAGCTTTTAGCCAATTTGCTACAAAACTTTCATACATTTTGCTGAACAAGGGGGTCAAAGTTATTGGCCTCACACCATCGAAATTAAGTTCAGTTTTTCCTTTTTTAGGGATTGGAGTAACATACCCCGTTTTCCCTAATTGTGGTAAACTGAAGAAGTTGAAATGAAATTAAAAATTTGTGTTAGGGGCTTAGTCAATTTGTCAGGACATGCTTTTATTAGTTCAATCGGAATATCTATGGGAGTTATACTAGTTCGTTTAAGCTTCTTTATTATACTAAGAACTTGATACTCAGAAATGGTATTTAAAGATACGCCTTCATATGGAATTTTCTGATACTCTTGGTTCGTTTTATTTACATTAAGACGCGGCAAACACTGGATTATTCTGGCGAAACTTCATTAATGTTATTTTACTGTGTTCGTGACCGTATATTTGGCTTTAAAATACACTTATCCATCTATCTATCTAATATGCAGAATACACAACACATTTTGTTTGGGTTGTTAAAAATGCGTTAAAAAAAATTTTTCATTTTTACAGGCTTTAATTTAACCCCCCCCCCCCACATGTTAAATAAATATCCCAAAATTATTTATAAATTAAATAATAAACTAACGAAAAAACATAGTTGTATTTAATTTAAACCCGCGTAAAATTGAGTTACTTGCACAAAAAAAACAATTAATAAAAGTCCTTCCCCCGGCGTAATTTATAATATTTTCAATAATTTAAAATCATAAATATTGGTAAGCTTTTTTTTCCACGGGGGGGGGGGGTAAAATGAGGCCCCCCAAAAATTGCTAACCCAAACCCGGACTATGGGGTAATCCAATTTCTAAAGTCTAAAAGACCCCTGTCCGATAGAGCTCGGTAGGAAACTTTCTCAATGACATATTTTACTTTATATGAGGGCAAAGGAGCCCACTTTATAATGTAGTGGTCGCTACCACCAAGGGGAGGTAGGTCTTGAGGTTCATTATAATATTCTGACAAATTTGTGCAAATTACGTTGAGTTTAGTTTCTCGACTCCTTGACTTCTGAGAAAACTTTCAATTCTTAGATCGTTCTTATCACCAGTACCGCAAACTACAACATTGGGGTACTTAGAAGTAATAAAATTAACACACAAATCTAACCCTTTGTAACCCATCAAAGACCTTTCTTTGGAAAGATGCCAGACTAGGTGAGCAATAAAATACTCCAATAACAATACCAGTTACAGATCTCGGAAGCTTTTTTGGTCAAATCATAATCCAAATTATTTCATATAGTAATCAGTCTGGGGACTCTGCAGACCCCGCGGTGCCAACTGCCCACGTATGAAACACGAGACGCCGCCACCTTTCTTACCCAACGGATGATTCTGATGTCTTAGTTTAATAAATTGTTTGTAACCTTGTATTGTAAGATGTTCAGGACTTTGTTTATGTACTTCTGTAGCTTTATTAATATCAGCTACGGTTACATGAACATAACCCTCAAGCTCTCCCATTTTATCAACGCTTTCCGCATTTAAAGTTAAAAAAGAAGGAAAATGAAAATGTGATTGAGACACTTCTTTTTCAACCACTTTACGTTTGTTTACTTTTGTCTGTTTTGGAAAAATCTGTTTATGTGGGAGAGAGACTTCAGGCTCTTCTAATTCAATAACTAAGCTATCTGATTGATCATGAAGGGCTGCAAAACCGTTCCGACGGTTAAAACGGTCATCATGAAGGGCTGGAAAAGGGTAACGAGATGGAAAGGGTAAACAATGAGCAAAAAATATATTAGTGTTCGTCTCACTATTTAAAGTTTTAGAAACTCTGCATGGATCTATTCCCTGTGAATCCTTTTTCCTGCTATCTGAAAATTTCGAAAATGGCTATACCAGGGTATTTTGGGAAGAGGTGGGGGAGAAATGAGTATTAGAGAGGGAGGAAAACTGAAAGGGGATACTAAAGTAGGGTTATTCAGGGATGGGGGGGGGGGCTGGGGGGCGTGAAGGTGGGTGAGTTACCGCTGGGTAGAGTGTAGAAAAAATTTTGTCTGGCATTCGCAAGGTTGTCGCTGACACAGGCAAGCACGACTATCAGGCAATGATAATGGCGTGCTTGTTCGCACATGCCCTCTTATTTTCCAAAAGTCAGGAGTGATATGAGCGAAAACGCGTTCTCTGTCAGTACAAGTTAAAACACTACACAAATCTACGTTACTGTCGTACGTTCTTACGTCACTCTTCACTGCGAGAGTCGGAATGGGTACACTTGCGCTATGTGATGACGTATCACCAGGATTCATTTCGTATGTTAAGATCACATAATCGTGGGCTACGCTTGGGCTAGATTTTATGTTTTGCACTTCATTATCAGGGGGTGAGTTTCGGTTAGCAACACTAAAATCATTGTCCGTTTGCGTAAACATGGTAACTTGGTCTCGGAAAGTTTGTGAAGGGTCAAAAAGGTGGGTTTCGATAGCCACCGAAAGTTCTTGTTTCAGCTGGGCTATAAGAAAGCCTTTAACCTCCAAATGACCTGTCTACACTTTAATTTGATTGTTCTTTTCCTCCATTTCTGAGAGAAACGTTGAGTACCTTGTCCGGATTTCTAGATTTTCTTCTTGAGATGCCGATAAACTGGCTTCCAGGGTCTTAATTTTCTCACTAAGAAGAATTGTTTCGGATTCAAAGTTAAGAATGTCTACACTTACCGCAGACGGTTTAGTCCCTTTTGGTAGCTCGGAGTTGGTTTTAGGTCCCGTAGTAGTTTTTGGCGAAGAGGTGCCGATTCTGCTTCCTCTTACAGATCTCTTTGCGCTAGGATTTTGTCGGGGTTGAGGTGCTTGCGACTTTGGAGTCGTGGGATTTTTTTTTTATTAAACTAGAATCAAAAAAAATAAACCGGCTTGTCCTTTATACCCCTTTTGGGACAATTATTTAATCCAGTGCGGTACCAGCGGCTGCATACTGACACGCATTGGACAGAATTTGTGGTTATCAGTAGTCGGCACTCGGGAAAATAATTCTTTAGTTTCGACATATCACAGACTGGGTATGGGGCGAATTTATTTCATAGACGAAAGAAGGTTCGTAAAACGAGATTCAGTGAGTGGAAAAGCGAAAGAATCTTCAACCCAATTTGTGAAATTTTATTCTCACTTATTTAACTTAAACTGTGGTTATTCCCTTATTACTAGTTATAAAATATATTTTTTTAAAACAAAAAGTCCAAAAAATAAATAATATAACCCCGGGGTGGATCTAGGATTTTTTTAGGGGGATGGGGGGGAAAATAGGCAACCCCCTTGCCCCCCCCCCCTGGATCTGCCACTGATTTAAACTATTCGCCTATTAGGTCAAGGTCACTGAATTAATCACACAGAATCATCACAGGCTTAAGATAAACTGGTTATATAAAAGTCTAATAGGAATTTGGTTCGAATCAGCTAATCAGTTAAGTTGGTTATTCATGGGAATTTGATTGGAATTAGGTGATAAGGCCACGGAGTTGAAAAGTTTGAAGCGTGATTTTTTTCTGACAAAATATGTATGTGATACCGCGACCTGACGTTTAATGGGAGCTATTAGGAGTTGCCTTGTAAGTCTTATCATCGAACCAGTGGGATTTGCCCCTATTTTAAACGAGTGTGTTGCTTTCTTAAATACAGTGTTTTGAATAAATGAAACACCAGAAGCAAAGTTTGTATGTAGGAGGAAGGGGAAGACATCTTCGGTTCTGATATGATTCGTTATATTTCTTATGGAAGGGATTTACGTATTTGTTTTGTTTTAAAGATAGCTCCCCTCCTCCCCTTTAAAAAAATATGGAACCTCCTAGGCAAATTCTTGTTAAAGAAAAAAAACACTGCAAAGTTAAAGATACACTTCTAGTGGGTCAATTCTATTTTATCCTTTTAGATTGTAAAAATTAAAGAGTATGTCCTGTTTCTCGGCAGCGTCTCGAGTCCTGAAAAGAATATTTTGTTTTCTTTGTTGCTGTTTTCTAATATAATTTTCCTGGAAGAATTTTAACAGACATTCTTGAACAATAAAAGATCCACAAAGATTTTTTTTGCATCTCTCTCGTTTCCCCTCTTGATCTGGATCCCCGAAGCAAAGGTCTGTTCAAAAACCCATCAAAGAAAATTTAATGCTTACTTTAGGATGGTTAATTATTTTAGTGTTTATTCTTTTATTTATATTTAGAACGTCCAAATTGGGGAATTTTCCATTAACCTCTCAATCAATCCTACTCCCGACAAATGGTTTTCTCAAACAAAAAGTCACGGAGAAATCCTTGGAAATTTTAACAACATTGCTGATGATGAATCAGATCGTAGTGAGTATTATCACGTTTTTTTCTTGTATTTTAAGTGAGATGCTAATTAGAAATACTGTTATCTAGTTGGTTAAATTGTTGTAATAATATTATCTGAAGACTCAATGTAATTGCTAATATTTGGGTATTAAAATTTAAAGTTATTTTTTTAAACGTCATCATAAAATTGTAGTTAAAAGTATGCAATATAAATTCAGTTTATTTTAAAAATAAACTGAATCTGGACATCGACCCAGACCCTATGATTCTCAACACTTTCCCTATAACCTCTACAGATCCAAGTCCTCCCCGTCTTCATTATGAAATACAAGCAGCTATCAAATACTTGAGGACAAACAACGCGTTCATCCCCAACGGAATGAAACCCGAACTGCTGAAGGTAAACTGCAAACCCCTCCTTGACCTTTACCACAGAATTACAACAGCTGTTTGGAGTATATTTCACTTCCCTTCACCCTGGTATAAGGCTGCGATCATTCTTTTGATTAAAGTAGGCTCAAAAGCTGTCTACAACAACTATCACCCAATACGTCGTACCAGCAACATAGCATAAACCCTCATCGGAGTCGTGCTTAGGCGCATGTGAGATACGTCTTTATTAGTCCTTCTGGACGTCCAAGCTTGCGTCTGACTTAATAGATCAACAATTGATCAGATATTCACTGTTTGGCAGATCATGGAAAAGTATAGCAAACTTGGCCGAACATCTACCACCTTTTCATAGACTTTAAACAAGCTTTTGATCGGATATGGAGAGAAGGTCTATTGCACATCCTTCTTCACTTTGGCATCCCATCCAACCTGATCTCGCTGATCAAAGACATGTATATGAAGTTCAGTAGCCGCGTCATGACTGGAGAGGGACTTACCTATAGATTAAAAACCTGTACCGTAGTACTTAAAGTTTGTCTAATATCACCCGGTGCTGTTTAATCTCTTCCTAACTGCAGCCCTTTCACTCACAGATAAAACGCCCGGCGCCCTTGTCGGAGGAGTGGTGATAGACAAACTGGCATATGCTGATGACATAGTCCTAAGAGCCGAGTCCCTTCAAGATCTACAATCTCAGGCTAACAGCGTTCACTCGCCCAGCAACCTCTTCGGGATGGCAATCAATACCTAAACACGAAAGCCATGCGATGTTCACACGAATTTGGTTTACAGTTAAACCTCAGCCTTTAGCTTAGTGACGGTACAGTTGAGTGGATGGAATGCTTTATCTACCGTTCAAGCTTACTCACTTATGGTAAAAACCAAATCAAAGACAGCAATAGACGCCTGGCACTTGCGAACTCCGTTCTTAAAGTTCCGATGCCTATCTGGAGGAATAAGAACTTAGCAACAACTCTCAAATCGAGACTCTTCTAGTCCCTCATTATTCTGATCGCCATCTATGCCTGTGAATCTTGGACGCTTAAAACAGACGATCAACGCCGCCTAGCTGCCTTTGAAACCAAATCTCTGCGACGCATCGCTGGTATCACCTTCCATGACAGACTCTCCAACTTCAAGCTTCTCCATACTCTGAAAGTCAAATTTACAATACTGGACAAAATAAACCTACACCAACTCACATGGCTTTGATATACACAACGCATGGCTAGCACTCGTCTCCCGACGATAACCTTCGATGAACAAGTACACGGTTCTCGACCCAGAGGTCGCCCTTCGAAGAGATGGAAAGAAAACTTCACCTTACAACCTGCCACAACTTTGCTGCCTGGCCGACAACAGAAGTACCTACAGGAGGCACATCAATGAACTGGTTAAAGAAGAGGCCCCAAAACGACCTCCAAGGACGGATGGGACATAAGTCAAGTAAGTCAATATAAAAATGCAGTTGTATAGTATAAAAATGTTTCCAGTTTTGTTCCAATCAAAAAATGTTCCAAACTTTTCGATCACGCAGTTCTAATTGCTGGCAGTCTTTATATTTTGTTAGGTCCTAGCCAAATCAGAAGATACCATATTTCAAATATCACAAGTAGTTCTTGTACCTTCCTACCTCGTAGATACGACAGAAAGAAGTATTCTTTTATCAGTTTTAGAATAATGTTTATTTTTTATTGGTTTCTTTTTAGAATAATTGAATAATTAGAAAAATCAATCATAATATTAAAACTCAAAATACTCTAACCAAAAAATACTCTAACCAGTTTTGTCATATACACGCTTTTGTGACTGGGGGGGGGTCTGTGCGTAAGTGGGTGTGTTGTTTTTTTTTAATTATTTTTTTAATTTTTTAAAATATAAAATGACTTAATTTAAAAAAAAAATTAATTATATATTTTAAAAAAATATTTTAGTACGCTGTTGTCCCTTTTGCCAAAAAAATGTAAAATTTTACGGTATTTCGTCTTTAATTTGCCTATTTTTACGTTTTTCAAAGTTATTTCCCTACCCAATATTTTACAGCCTGTCTTTTTAGTTGTTGGCCCAGTCAGTTGTAGAACAAAAGCAATACTGCAAACTGGGAAGAATCATTGGCATCAGCGAAAATACTTCCTTGACTTTAGTATTCATAATTTAGAAGTTGGTAAGTCGAAGAAATGCTATCTTTTTAAATTAGCAATAACTGTGTATTTATGTATGTATTCATGCATTTATTTTTTTGTCTAAAACGGCTACCTATTTTGTTGTGAAAATTGGCATACAAAAGGTGTTTTAAGTAGTTTCATAGTATCTAGAGCAAGCAGAGCGGGTAAAAAGGGTAATTATAATGCCTAGAGGACAAATTAAGAAAATATATTATTAACGTGATAAGACCAATACGATCTGACCGAGTCTGACCCATCCCATCATATAATTTAAATTATATTGAAAAAAAAGTATAAAGTAAGGATAAACGAAAATAAAGAACAAAGAAATATCGACTCAGAATACTTGTGTCAGGGGAAATTACAACGAGTCGAAAACAAAAGCGAAGAAAAAAATAATATCTGGTTCGAAGATAATCGTCATCAAGAATAAAAAAAAATTCAAAACAAAAGTGAAGTTCAAAGAAATATGCGGTTACAATACATGCGACATCAAGGGTAGAACGAATCAGAAATG
This sequence comes from Artemia sp. Qi Xiang Cuo, assembly GCF_049724085.1. Lineage (NCBI taxonomy): Eukaryota > Metazoa > Arthropoda > Branchiopoda > Anostraca > Artemiidae > Artemia > Artemia sp. Qi Xiang Cuo. The sequence continues at coordinate 24,798,702 of NC_142810.1, read as the reverse complement.
AAAGTGAAGAATGAAGATATATGAGAGTAAAAGATATACCACAGCGAGAAAGCGGGTAAAATGATCTAAATAGAATTTGTCAGGATTTTAAGAAAGAATTCATTTTCTTTAGAGGAGTTGTTTATACATTGTTTTGGGTATGCGTTTAACTGACCGTATATCAAATAATAAGCTGTAAAATAAAAGTTTGGTCTTATCCCACTTTCTATGGCGAGAAAGATTAAGAGGAATGAGAGAAAGGTTTTGAACTGATAGTAAACTAAGTTTGTTCTGGTTGTACGAAAACTAGGTTGTATTGGTTTATATTACTGATCTATATAAAATGGTTTGCTGATCAGTCTACACTTAGGTACATGTATATTTGTTGAGTCATCCACCTCTGAGATTCCTCCTGAATTTCATTCCACTCTTCAGAAACTATAAACCTGATGATTGGTGGTCAATAAAATAAATAGGATAGTTTAATAGGTTACTATTTTAATAACTTATTGATTATATATGCCAAAAACTATATTCAACTATGCCATTCTCATTTTAGGAAATATGTTACATCATTTCTTAATCATAACAACTAAAAGAATATACTCTACATCTTTCAAACAAGTAGGGTTACCATCCACTAATATTTAAACGAGGTAACAACAATACAAACTGAACTCTTTCAATGAAATCTTCCACTTGCAAACGACCGTCGAATTAGTTATACCTGGTGCTATATATTGTATCAATTGTTTGTAATTCGGAATCAAAAGAACAGAAATATTTTCATGAAACAAACTACAGAAGAAAAACCACATAAGCAAGACCGACCTCATTACAATAGTATAACAGGGTATGATTAATTACAGAAATATTGATTAGGAATATAGGGACGGATGTAACCGACCCTCCTCTTTATTTTGGCCCACGTGGCCTTAGTAATAAATATCAAAAGGAGCACAAAGGTACTTTTAAACCTAAAACCTTGAAAAAGTACTTAACAAAAGATGCGGCGGAGGGGGGGGAGTTGCTCCATCGTGACTACCCGGAATGGGCCTGTGTGGTAAAAAACGGAAAAGTTAAGGAGGTAACTTTGTGTTTATAGGCCTGCTGGAGACATATCTCTGCTTTCTTTAACATAACCCCAATGTTCGCTAGAACGCTGTTCTTCAGAATAGATGGGGAAGAATTTTGTTCTGTTGTGACGCATTTTAATGGGATACGATACGATAAAAATTATTTTGTGAGTCTTAGCGAGGCCTTACAGTCTCAAAGACAAAGGACCCATTAGAAAATGTTTCCAGCACCACAAGGAACTTCTGAAGCAGTTTTGGTAAAAATTGATAGGGGATCTTAAATTGGTGACAGTTCGAAAAGCTAATAAAAGGCCAGTTTAAAACAAATAAACCGTCTCACGTTTTGATACTTTTTTATTTATATGATATATCTGCATTATACATAAATCAGATGCATCCGGTTTCGGCCCCGAGGTCATTCTTGGGGTTTCTCCCATTTTGGCCATTACATGCCCCCCCCCCCTTGGTACGGCCTTTACTATTGTCCCTAAATGATTGGTTATGTTCTAAGATTATACTTTTTTTTTTTTGCAGATCTCTACAAGTCTCTATTTGATGTTAGTGCTAAGATTTTGTGTTTTTTTTCAGAGACATGAGACAGTTCAGTTAGTTAATATCACTATAGGAGTATACATGTCTTACAAAATAAAAATAAAAGTATCTCAATCATAGTTTTTAGTGGTTGGAAATCATTAAAAATTATGATTTTTATTTGCGAGCGGTTAGTGGTTCTTGTGATTTATATAGCACTTCTTTTGTAGGGTGTATCAAGTTTTTACATACCGTGAGGTAATATTTATCATTCAGTCGCTATCACATTTTAATCTTATTTTTATCCTTTTTTTTTTACTTTATTGGGTTAATTAAATTAAAAACTTCGCTATAGAGCTTGACTCTATGATGACTACTGAATCTGAAATGACCGACATCCGTGTTTAAGTAAAGAGTTGACCATCATTTGATTTTTTTTTGTACTTTGTCAGATCTTCTATGGTTATGTTTTGTGGCCGTAGACACGACACCTAAAAAGTGTAGATTCTCTAGTAAAGTAGATTTTGTGGAAATACTGTAATGATAGTTGAACTTGCCTGTAGAGTGGTATGGTTTCGGTCCTAAGGGTGATTAAAACGATGGTAGCGTTCCCTTATGTTTGGTCTGACTAATTGTACAAGGCGTCTTACTGGTAGAGATGATAAGCTAAAATAAGGTTGTGAGAGTCGGTGTATAAATTTGATTATTTTTTTTAGCTTCTCAGCACACAACGGTACATGACTTAACTCACAATTGGGTGTAACTAGTACATAAAACATAAAAAAAAACAGATGTGTAAGATTTTCAAATATATGCAGGACCAGGCCGGATTCAAAGTTGTCAATTTTATTTTAAAATTTCAGTGACTAATTGAAATTTTTTAAACAATGAAAATATGTAGACCGTCCCCCTTGAGTCAGTTATTGAGGAAATTAATAAAAAATTTGCAACACTACGACAAATCTCAAAACTGATCGATAGACTTTTAAAAATTTTAAATAAACATAATCTTTCTGTTTATTTAAAAACTGAACATAAAAATGGTAATTATTTAAAATAAAAAAAAAAATAAAACAGACCATGTCATTGTTAGTGTTGTATAAATAGTCACGGGTTCATTTGTGAGGTTGTACATTGTTATGGCCCGGCAACACCTCGTTGACCGTGTGGGTGAGCTCAAAATTCAATAGATATTGCCCTGATATTTAAAAATAAAATTTACATCTTTGATTCCGATTTGGCCCTTAATATATTTGAAAATACTACACATATGGTTTTTTTTTTAGGAGGCACCTTTTATATCTAATGTAATTTAAATAACGAAATATTTAAAGTATTCAATTGATATAAAAAATTATATAAAAAGAAATTTTTATATAAATATATACAATGGAGATATTTCCTTAAACATAATTTATAACAATTTAATATTAAAAGACTAAATCAATATTTTAACACAGTCTAATTTAAGAGAACCTGTGTGAATATATAATAAAAACCGAAATTGTATGCAAGCTAAAACTATTGAAAGGCAAATAATTCTGGCTCAATGATATTGGTAAATCCTTTTTTCATTGATTCCTGCCTGGCTTCTATTCAGTGTCTATTCTTTTTTTGCCATTTTAGATTTAACCTACGAAACTACGAAAGGTTAGATTTTTTTTTGTTGTTTTTTTTATTGATTTTTTCTTTTTTGTTTAGTACTGAGGACGACATGGCGGATGTACTTGTCAAAATATTTTATTGTTCCTTGTCTTCATGTTTTGACTCTGGCTGACAAAGTCTTCGTTTCCTCACCTTTTTTTAATTTTATTTTTAATTTATTATTTCATGTCATCTCTTCGTTTCATAAGCTTTCCTGTGAAGGTGTAGTTGTCTTTAGGAGTAAGCAGGTTGCTCATGTTTGAATTTCAAGGTTGAAGAGTGCTGTCAAATTTAACTGATTTGTTTGGTTGTTCATTTTCAGGGTTTGACGTGGCAACACTAAAAAAATACGGCACTGCCCGAAGAATTTTATCATTTTCGAACAACTAAAAGAAAAATTTTAGAAAACTTGGTTTTCAATTACGGCTTTTTAAGATGGATCCAGGGAAGGCTGGTAAAATTTGGTTTGTTTTGATAACCTTGTTAATTTAAATAGTCAAAGTTAAAAAATTATTCAATGCTATAAAGCTTTTTATGACTGTTATAATATATTAAACTTAAATTTCTGTTTTTTTAATTTAAAAATTTTTTATAAATATCAAAAAAAATAAATAAAAATCTTTATACATTTTTTGAGTGGAGAAAAACATTCCATGTCACCTGTCCTCAAAATAACTGCCTGTACGCTTTTGTTTTTTTTTTAATTGCTTAACAAAGACTATTGTCATATTTCCCTCTTAATCATACTTTCACTTATGAAGCAGTATAATGAAACTATCAACAAGATTCTAGGATTATAGTTTCAAGTTTCAATCCAGCTTTCCTGAATTATAATGAAAGAAAGATTTGAGATGGCTAGGGCAGTCTCTGCAGATAAAGGATGACAGATTGCCAAAGATCGTCCTTATCTACTAACCATCTTGAACCAAAATAAAATCAGGTCTTTTTTGTAGTTATATATATAAAATTTAGATAAATCTATAACTATTATCTAACTAAGAGATGCTTATTCTAATATGTTTTTCTTTGTAAATATTCATAACATAATTAATTAACAAGCCTATGTTAAAAATTTCCTTTCCAAATTTTTGAAGGAATTTTTAACTGCGTGAATGTTTAGAATTGTATATAAGTATTTTTCTATTAGAAAATTTGATCCACAAATTATAGATTCGATTTTTTTTTAACTTAAAATTAATAATGAGAGAACAACCAAAACCTAAATTAATTCACCGACTGGATAATAAATTATCAATAAGAGGAACGCATACTGTTTATTATTAAATTGTTTGGTGATAATTAGAATTTGTAACTTGGCTTGGTTTTAGAAGGATGTAAATTTTAAAAATGATTTTCATAAAATTATTAAGGAGGGTCCCTCCTTGACACCCTTTTTTAAGAAATTATCAACCATAATACACTATTAAAAAATCCAAAGGAAAATTGACCAATTATTACATAAAAAACTACAAATATTTTTTCAACGACAGGTCTAAGACTGGTGGAAATGCAAGATCAGAAATAAAACAAGCTTGAGTATCTAGCTTGTAAAAAAAAAAAAAAAAAAAAAAAAAAAAAACAGAAAACCCAAAAAACAAAGAGAAATCTAGTAATAATCAAAATCCATAAAACTAACCATATATGCAGTATTTTCTGTAGTCAAATCAGGTACAGTAGTAGAAAAATGTTATAGGTTACTCACTCACTTCAGGTAAAAGCTATAAAGTAAAAATATCATAAATAACCTACTCGATTTTTTAATGCTAATCAGTTCTTACAATTCATTTTATTTTAGTTGATATAGAGTCGGTAAAATGGCATTAGTTTTTATAAAAAAATAAAAATGATAAAATACATTTTAATTTTAGAAGTTTTTCATTTTCTTTTTAAAATTAATAAATAAAAAATAATTTTTTTTATATAAATTTTTAATTTTTTATTTTTTTTTTTATTACAACCCACTCCGCTTACCTAACCATTGTTGTTAACCGTCAGCCAGCGGCGGGGGCGGGGGGGCTACTAGGTTTAAAACTAAATGACACATTTTTATTTTGAATGACTAAAAAAACCTTCTTCTTAGCCCCCTCTCGTTTTGACAGAAATGCTGGGAATGATCCTGTATTACTATATCCAGCTATATACTATTACTAACCACTCATTGTGGTACCACGTATAAAAACTTTTATATTTTTTTTCACTTTAAAATATTTTTAATTATCCTAATTTTAACTTTTTTTTGGTATTGAAAAAAAAAAAAAAAAATTAAATTTATTATTTAGAAAAAAAATATTACCAAGCACCTTTAATCCAACAAAGATTTGTACAGGCTAATAATTCAATCAAATATTTTCAAAACTGTATTCTTTATCCCCCTTCTAAGAAGCCTAGGTTTTGTTTAAATCCTTTCTTATGACCACTTCTTGCCCCTCAGGAACGATGACTTTTTGTGTGGCCGCAGATGGACGCCCAAAAACCAAATTCCAAAAGGTATTATCTATGAAAATGGTTCTAAAATATGTTGCTTACATCTATCGCCTATATCACTTACTGTGATAGTATAGCAAAGATACTCTAAAGTAGGATTGAAAATGCAAGCCCCCCTCCCGATTTTTGCAATTGGCTCTTCTTGCTTGTAACTTTATTTATAATACTATAAATATTTTTCTCCCCTTTTCATGTATCCAAGTGTCACCTCGTCTTATGGGATGACTTTTTGTTATGGAAACATTCAAATTTGTCTGATGCTTCAGCTTCCCAGAGCTATAAATATGATCTGGCTCGTAGCTATAAAACTGAATATAAGAGCTTCTGAATGAAAACTCGTCAGGTTCTCTTTTCCTCTTTAGGTACTGCATTATGTGAATATTTCGTCCCACTAAAGATATGTTTAGTAATCTGGCTAAATGTGCACTTGTTGAGCAAGAGCGTAACTCTGGAAGTTCGGTTGTCCTTCTGTCAGCTCAATATTTATTTGTTTACATGAATACCCGCATACTATAATACTAAAAGAGTAGGGCTTGCAGGAAAAAAAATAGAGATAGCGAACAGTCCACTATCAAATCAATCGTTTGTTATAATAATTATTTATAAAACACGAGAGAAGAAGAAAGATAAGAAAGTGAATTATCATCAAAACAAGAGTATAAACAAAGTGTGACGGTGTCTGTGTGGGTATGGTGTTCCATTGTGTTTATGTGTGTATGTTTTTCTCTAAGTCTTTATTTACTATTCATGGCTGGATAGCTAGTCAATAAGTGTAAAATGGGACTTGTTTACCGAAACGAAATAAGGTGGAACAGATTTTTGATTTATCAGTTCTTGTGAACATCTTCCAGACATGATACCACAGCAATTTAAATGGGATCGAGTTAGATGAGTGTTGAACTCAAGGAGATTCAAGTGCATAGTGACTGAGTTAACCGTGGTTTGTCTTGATTTTGATTGGTGTTGTCTAGTTGTTGAGTTAAACAGTGGATTTGAATAGTTCAGAATAGAGTTTTTAATTAGAAAGGAAAAGAGTATTAAAAAAAAGTGCACTAAATAGAAGAAACAACAAAGAGGTACAGTTAAAAATAAGAAAAAGAAAACAGAGAAGATGTTTACGACTGTTAAGGTTTAATAAGTACAAACATCAATATTATAGTTTATATCTTATTTACTCCTTCAATTACAAATAATAAAAATTATTTGAAAATCTTTATGATTCGTTTTTTTTTAGTTTATTTTTTTATTTTTCATCTAATTTAAAATTTTATTAAAATTTATAAATTATTAAACTATTTTATAATTTAAAATGAAATAATAAATAAAGATAATAAAATAAATATATTATAAATATTTTTTTTTTTTTAATTAATATTTTTTTTAGTTTTTTAAATGTTTTTTCGTTAATTTTTTCTCATTTTTTTTTTTTTCTTTGTTATTATTTTGTTAATTATAAATTTTTATTTTTTTTTTATAATTTTTTTTTTTTTTGTTGGTTGGGAATTACATTTAATAATATTTATTTTTTTATTTAAGATGTATAAAATGCGGAATATTATAAAGCTATAAAGTATTTCAAAGGCTGGTATGGTGGAAACGGTCGGAAACAAATTCCTTGGAAACAATTGAAGCATAGGTTGTTGACAGTTGAGGAGATACTTGGCGAGCAGTAAACAATTAATGTGGTGGCTAGAGCTGCTGATAAGGTTTCTTAGGTATAATATGCGATCAACTTTTGCTATAGCTCTTTACCAAGGGATATAGACCTGCAATTATCAAACTTTCTGTTAGTTAAAAAAAAACCAGCTTTTGATTCTTTTGAATTAAATTTTTTATTTATTATAGACAATATATGAGAAGAACATTGAAATTTCAAGAGACAGGGCATTTCACCTAGGTCCAAATATAATTTTTAATGGTGGTGCTGATAATCTGCGTTTATGGACAACAGGACCACCATTAATGGAATAAGGACTATTTATGGGACTATTATAACTTGAGCAAATAATATCCTGGTCTAGTGAATAGCTATCCTTTTCAAAAACATGGAGTCCCCTTTTCAGAAAAGTGATGAGGATTAGAGAAGTCAAAGCGAATTTTACGTCACTTCTTCCTAGAGCTAATTAAAAACCAGAAGCACGTGCAGCAACCTATGCATTTGCAACTGCTGATTAACCATTTGTGCACCGGCTACCGCGTTGAAACTTGAATTGGCTCTGAAAAGAATGAAGCTAAGCCAGATGTCACTTTGTCTTTGGACCAAAAATTAATCGTGAAAGCATTGATGCATGGATAGTTTAATGACGTTCAGGAAAATCTTAAATTCTAATCAGGGCACGTATCATCTGAACACCTGTAGTTTTTCAAGTAAAATTATCGGTTCTAAAATCTTGGGAGAGGGAGGTTCCAAACCAAGTGACAACTGTTTTGTAAGAGAGCACAGCCAAAGCTCCCCCTACCCAAAAAAGCGTTTTGTAATGGATCAAGTTGATTATGCACCTATTATTGCAAGCTACTCTGCTTTTCAAACTTCTAACTCTAATTTAAGCGTATATAGAAAGCTGTTTATGACAATTCTGTAAAATAAGCTACATTCGAAGAAATATATAATTTTTTTTAAATTTTTGAAGGTGATAATTTTCGTTCCAGGGTCACAATTTCACTGAAAAATTTCCAGCTTACAAATGGCGAAGCTGAGGAGAAACAAACTTTGATTGAGCGTCATGCAGAAAGTCTTGAAGCTTTTTTTATTGTTGATTATGAAACGAGGCTGGATGATGCCGTGTCTAGTGATCCAAAATTATTTTATAAAATACTGCCTGTAAAATTGGACATAAATGTGCTTTGGACAGTTTTGAAGGATGTTCAAGAACTTCTGCCTGCTGAATTTGTTCAGTGAGTATATTCTTGTCAGAAATTTTTGTCAAAGGGCTTTTGGGAGGGTGTGTGAAACTATCAAAAGTGAAGTTATAGGTCTAAATTTTCTTTTTTTACTAGGTGGGGGGCTGTTTGCAGAACTGGACAAGGGATAGGCTCATTATCATAAATCTTGAGGATCTCAAATTTGAGTATATTATTCTGTAAACCTGCTGAATTTCATTAAAAAAGTTTTTTTTTCCTTTTGTCGAATCATTATAAAAATTATATCAATGGTGATATAATGGATAGTTTTTTATTTTATTCCAATATATTATTAACACCTAATACTATGTTATTATAACTCGTCCCGATCAAATCAGCCCATTTAGCTCAACTCTATATTAACCTAAGCCCCGTTAAACTCGACCCCTCTGCAATTAAATCCTTGTTCAATCCAACCGTCATTCAATATAATCTTATGCATGGCAGCCCCTGTTTATTTCAGGTCCCATTCAACTCACTCCAATCCGGCGCATGGGATGTGGTTGACCCTACCTAAAGGAAATATACTTATAAAATAAAAGTTTTAAAATTAGATTTATTATTTTATGCTCTTTCAACAGGTCACGGTAGCTCTTCTGACAATGCCCAGTACTGGGACAGAGCGCAAAATAAGGAATCTATTATAGTAATAAATTTATTGAATCAGCATGCTCCTTTTGGTATGACCAACAACCTCAGTTTGAACCTCTACTAAACCTAGCGTGTTACAGGAGTTGAATTGAATTGAATTTGAGTTGAATGTTGGTTGCATTAAATGGACTCGCGTTAGATGAGTGGAGTTCAAGGAGGCTGAAGTGCATAGGGACTAAATTTAACGATGGTTGACTTTAATCGGAGTTGTGTTGAATTGTGGTTGAGTTAAACAGTGGAGTTGAATGGTTATCTAATACTGAATGTTTTGTTCAATGACAATTTTATTTATATTGTTTGTATTTAAAAATATTTGAAAAAAAAATAGAACAAAGATTTTTATTATCTAGAAATGCCATATACGTGAAAAGAGATCCAGAACGACGAGAAGACTCACATGGAGAGAGAAAGGTAATACAATTAAAATACGAAAATCTCTTTACGACAGTTAAATTTTAATAAGTCCGCAATTAAAGAGTCTAAAGTAGTTATATTTCATCGGAAGAGCCTCACCTATCTCTCTTACTCAGTTACTGAAATTTAATTAACATTTTTTTACCAGCGTGAGTTATGTGTGTGTGTGTGTTTTTTTGTTTTCTTTTTTTTTTGGGGAGGGGGATATAATTTGAAAATATATTAAAAATGAAAGAATATTATCCTAAGTTAGCCTTACAATACAAAAGAATAACCAGTAATAAGAAAATACTCACATGAATCATTTTTTTTGTATTTTCAGTAATGCTTACGTACTGTTATTAAAATTTAGTTCTTATTTTTGATGGTCGTTTTTTTTAAGTTCCGTTATTATACTTTTGGTATGTTTTTATGATATATGTTTATTTGATAATTGTGATGAATTTATTTTCTTTTTTTTGACGTAAATATGTTAAGATATATGTTGTGCTTCTATTCATCTCAAATGTGTGCTTGTCCTTTTATCTGACACATCTGTTTTTTATGTCAATGAACATTTATAGCGTGGATTATGACTCAATTTGGGAGTTTGTCAATATTATATTTTTAAATTCTGTAAAATACCTTGCACAAGCATCAATTCTTGGGTTAGACTATTGGTAAATAAAATTTAGAAGCATATAAGCTACAGATGCATGAAATAAATACTGAACTATAAAACTAAAATGTATAAGTACATAAGCGTATTAAGCATATCAGAGCTCTAGACAAGGGCTCTAGATTTTTTCAGATTTTCGAAAAAAAGTGAAAACTGTCCCAAGAAGTCAAGCGACCTTAACGAACAACGTCAGATTCAGCATATCAGAGAACTCTACCTTAGAGGTTCCAATTCCTATCTACGACCAGGGGAAATTTTATACATTATGGCAGAAGAAAGATCGCACCGGCATGCTCACTTTTTTCAGTTGATCGTATAGAACTACTTGGTAATGACATATCCCTCCACAGTCGTTGGGGAAACGGTTCCCCCCCTGGCGGATCCAGGGTGGAGGGGGCGCCCCCTCCACTCCGCAATGATTCTAAAGTCTTTTAAGTTAAATAAATAACCCCAGAGTTCGGTAAATAAACTTGCTCCTAACGCAAGTTTATCGGATCAACCTTTCTTGTGCCCATCCCCCTAAAACAAATCCTGGATCCGCCTCTGATTGCAAGCAATGCAATTTGTCTATATCATTCACATATAGTAATTGTTATTGGAAACTACAAAAATCTGTCGGGAAGGGGATGATTTTCTTCTGGAAGGGGAGGCAGAAATTTCTGACCGGGAGAACTTTAAGGGGGAAGTTTCCGGGGTAATTTTTGAGGAACAATATGTGAGGCAGGGAAGGGGATCCTAAAATGGTTTGAGAAATAGTCAGAAACTAATTTTAAAAAATCTGGTTAATTCAACTGAAAACAAAAAAGGCTTAGGAACGGCAGCCCCCGAATATACTGATTTTTTTCTGTTCTTTTAATTTTTTATGGGATCATACATGGCTTTTGAAAAAAAAAAACTTCAACCAATTGGTACAGGGCGATACTTACCGACCATTGATGGGGCACAGGTGGTTATGATGGTCGGAAAAAACGACCAGTTAACCATGATCAAATACAGAATAGATATGAAATGGAAATAAGAAGTATTCTTCAAAATCCAGAGGTGCTGATTCCCCTCCCCCTGCAATTGCTGTCTCTGTCACTTTGTTTTGTAGGTCGATCCATATTGATTATGTTATAGTAAACGGAAGACAGGCAGGATCAATACAAGATACTAGTGTATACACTATCTAATAGTGTCTAGGGTTAATTTAAAGCTAAAATTTTGGAAGGATAACTCCCTCCTGGATAGTTATGATGTTGGTAGACCTCAGGATGAGAATGTGAGATAAACTTTCCAAGAACAGTTGAATACTAAACTTAAAGAGTTTAAAATTTGACATTATGGAAGATGGTTTGAATAATTTTAGAAAAACAATTTATGAAGTTTCTGATGGTGTCTTAGGGAAGAAAGTTAAGACTGTAGCTAGTAATACTAGTGTAAAAGCTTTATGTTTAATAGACAGGAGAAGGTGTTTGTACAAGAATTATCCGAGTGATAGATCATATGAAAATAAAAGAAATTGTTTTCCTTTTTAAACATATACAATGTTTTAAAAAGCATTAAATTATGACCTAAACATTAAAATTGTTGCGGTGAGTTGATAGTAGTAGTAGTAGTAACGACATGATGAATTAATGGGCTTTGTCTGCAATTCTATTGTGTATTGAATTGTATTGTAATTGTATTGTTTATACATGTACGCTAATGTTTACAGTTTACAGAAAGAAATTAATACCACTAAGAATATCATCAAGTAATACTAATGTTAATTGTTGATCTTATTCATTGTTTATCTAAATTGAATTGTTTTTTACTGTTTAAACTGATAATATCAACTAACACAATTAAGAACATTAATTGATGATATCTAGCCTATATATATTAATTGAATATATATTAATCTTTGCTTGTTTTTAGAAGTATGATGTCAAGATTTCAAGATGTGTCGTCAGCTTTGGATAAAGGCGAACTTCTTAAACAAGAACAAGCATGCAAATTGGTGCACAAACTACACAGACAGACAACTAGAGACATGAAGGTGAGTTTCGACATGATTCAAATGTTTAAGCAATGTTCAAACAAGATATTTACTGTCTTAAAATAAGTTTAAATTAATGTTCAAAATGTGGACGTAGAGCTTACAGTAGATGAAAATACTAAATATCTATATTTAATGAAGGGTATGTTTTTTGAGCGTGCTTCTTGGGCCAGACAAAAACAGAACTCTTCCCAATAGAGTGGGGATGGATCATTAAAATACACATTTTAAGAAAATAGAGCCTTCATGGGTAATGAGTGAGATTTTGAATAGATTGGAAAGGAGAAGGAGCGTGCGCAGCTGTGATGGACCTGGGAGGTTTGGCGCTGCATTGAGTTGTTACTAGCAGTGGAGTTAGCTCTGCTTATATTAACCAGATCCACTTTGTTGATTTGAGGGTCCTGAACAGGGCTATTGGTGTATCTTGCAATTTTATTATTTTGTCAGTAATTCTAAAAAAAAGTTTAATTCTCCTGTTTATTTTGTTGTTTTTCTGTTTTAGGTAATTTTTTCTTTGTGAAACTTCCATGTGAAACTTCTTTCCACATTTTTAAAATTTAAATTCCTCCGGAAAAATTGTTGGTCGGTGTGCAATTGCCTGATTTGTTGTTTTGTTTGGTGACCCCTCAGTAGGACTATGGATACTTTTATGGCAAGCACAAAAAGGCTTCTAGCCATAAATCCCTTCAAAATATCGCCATGTTTAGTATATTTGTCTTTTTTTTGTATTCCGTATGGTACTTGTAATATCCACCTTTTGTTTTTCCTTCAAGTGTTTACTCTCCCCTCTGAAGCTTGTTTTGTCTTTAAAAATCGGAACATATATATATATGGCTGCAAATTTCTCGTTTATAGTAGAGAAAGCTTGTTGGCCTCGCTCATTGGACATTCTGTAGCAGTGCCTCCTTTTAAAAAAGGTAACAGGAAGTTACATGAAAACTTTAGGTCTATCTTTATGGGGAATGTGGTAAGTAAATCGTTTTGTAAGGTTCTGGAATTTAGGCTAAGAGACTGGTTAGATAAGGAGGAAGTACTTAGCCCGATACGAGCGGGATTGAGATCGATATTCAGCACTGTTGACCATATTTTTACCTTGGATGTATTGAGAAGGAAATACTCTAAAGGAAAAAATGGTCGGCTATTCGTAGTCTTTTTAGACCTGAAAAGTGCTTTTGATTCGGTAAATAGGAGGTTTTTAATTGAAAGTCTGTTAGAAATAGGCTTGCCGTCTTGCTTTGTAGTAATAATAGCAGATATATATTGGAGGGTGAAATTTGTTGTGAAGGTTGTGGGAGATTTTTCTTGGCTGGATACGTCTCATGTGGGTTTGAAACAAGGATGTACTTTATCTCCTAAGCTTTTCTCCTTGTTTTTTAATGATTTAGATAGGTTTATGAAAAATAATGAGGGTTTATGAGCCCCTTGTGTATCTTTGGATTGGTTTAGGCTATCATTCATGTTATTCGCGGATGACATAGCTCTAGTGGCGGATAGCAGAGGTAATCTTCAGAAGCAATTAGATATAATAAAAATTATTTAGAAAAGAAGGATTTAGATTTGAACGCTAAGAAATCATTAGTATTCGTATTTAGGAGTAAAGGAGATGTTGATTCAGAGGATCATTTTAATTTGGAGGAAAGGTGTTAGACATTAAAGAAGAAATTTGTTTATTTGTGTGTTAAGTTTAGTGCATTAAGGGGGATGTCTAGGCATGTAGAAGATTGTAATTTAAGAGGTAATAGGCTAATAGATATGCTTTTGAGAAGTAATTTAAATCAGCTAGATGACATGAGGATCCAGAAAAAAGTTTTCCAGACAAAAGTAGCTTCTAGTCTACATTTGGGCTCTGAGGTTTGGGGTTTTTCTAAAGCAGCTAAGCTAGAAGTAGTTCAGCTAAGATATTTTAAGAGAATTTTAGGCTTGAAGGATTCATTTAGTTCAGTGGTACTGAAAGGAGACTTAGGGCTTTTTTTTACCTAGAGTTCGGCTTCTTTAGTCAGCTTATTTGGAGAGCTTGAAAGACGGTAGACGAGATTCATGGCCGAATCAGGTGAAGAAAATACTGGACCTTTGTGGTCTTTCGGAGATTTGGACTGAAGGAAAAAACTCTATGGGTGAAACCGTGTCAGTATGGAAGGAAGTCCAGCGAACCCTAAATGACCATAAAATCCAAGAGTGGCAAGAAGTGGTCTTTGAGGTTTTACTCCCAAGCCAAAGACTGTTGTGGGGAGGAGGTTTATTTTAAATTTGGGTTGAATAGAGAGAAATTGAAGAATTTCTTGTTGGTAAGAGGGTATAGTTTGGATTTAGGTGAGTGAAGGAAATTTTTGGGAAAGTTTAGGCTGGCGGTTGGCCCTTATTTTTGCCTAATGCATGGATATATGAATGAGAATTTATTTCATTTTGTATCCGAGTGTGAAGAGCTGTCTGAGTTGCGGAATGAATGTTTTGGACGAGTGTTTGGGAGTGAATACTGGTTAATTGAGTGGATGGCTGAGAGAAATACATCTGCTATTAAACAGTTGTGTAAGTTTCTTCGGTAAGGGATTAAACATAGGGAATCATGTTTGAGGAGATAGCTTGTTATGATTTTTAGGATTTGAATTTTCTTATGGGTAGTGTTTGTTGGTGAAAAAGTTGGACCTTAGTGTGCATCTTTTTCGTTGTTTTGTTGTTCTTTTTGCTTTTTTTGTTTGTATTATCTAAAGTTTTATTTTGTTCTTGAGATTTGTATGTAGTTGTATTATGTTGTTCTATTAATGACATGAATTTTTCAATAAATCTTATCTTATATATATGTTCCGTTTTTTAAATCTTAATCATTTTTAAAACATTAAATGTTAATGTTTTAATCTTAGCACGCAGGCTTAACTTTTTATTCAGGTTTAATATATATATATAAATATTTATATATATATATATATATATAATATATATATATATATGTATGTATCCGAGTGTGAAGAGCTAAGAATTTTGTTCCATTCATGCTGTATTTCCTAAGCGAATGTATGAATAATATTACAATTGCTATACAAAAAATATTTTTCGCTACTATGACATTCCTGAAAATTGAAGTGCTTTTGTCTGATATCAGGTGATTTCATGGCTACCAAATACTGTATAACTTGACTAATTGTCTGTAAAAATTTGCCTGAAATTATATTACACATATCTATGTCTAGGGCAGAATTTCAACCTACACCTATCCCCCCTATTTTAGGTTTAGGTGAACTTTTAATTGTGGATGATTTCTCCCTCACTCCCTGATGGTAAACATATCAGTCTATAGAGCTCTGATTTTTTAGTATGAGATTTCATCTCCTATCTTATATAGATTGCCGTTTTATTTTCGTAGAATAAACACAAATATCTATAAAAAAAAAGTTTTCTCTGATCAAAATAA